>NC_073239.2:7282727-7585757 GCF_029281585.2 Gorilla gorilla gorilla | reverse complement strand
ACAGATAGCGGTGAAGATGTATGCATGTTTACAAGGATAGCAGTGTAGATATTTCCATGTTCATACAGATAGCGGTGTAGATATTTCCATGTTCATCCAGATGGCTGTGTAGATATATCCATGTTCATACAGATGGCAGTGAAGATATTTCCATGTTCACACAGATGGTGGTGTTGATATTTCCATGTTCCTACACATAGCGGTGAAGATATTTCCATGTTCATACCGATAGCGGTGCTGTTATTTCCATGTTTATACAGGTAGCGGTGTAGATATTTCCATGTTCATACAGATAGCGGTGTAGATATTTCAATGTTTATACAGACAGCAGTGTAGATATTTCCTTGTTTATACAGATAGCGGTGTAGATATCTCCTTCTTAATACAGACGGCGGTGTAGATGTTTATATGTTCATACAGATGGCGGTGCAGATATTTCCATGTTCATACAGATGGCGGTGTAGATATTTCCATGTTTATAGAGATAGCGGTGTAGATATCTCCTTCTTAATACAGGTGGCGGTGTAGATGTTTATATGTTCATACAGATGGCGGAGCAGATATTTCCATGTTCATACAGATAGCTGTGTAGATATTTCCACGTATATGCAGATAGCTGAGTAGATATTTCCATTTTCATGCAGATAGCGGTGTAGATATTTCCATGTTCATACAGATAGCGGTGTAGATATTTCCATGTTCATACAGATAGCGATGTAGATATTTCCATGTTCATACAGATAGAGGTGTAGATATTTCCATGTTCATACAGATAGCGGTGTAGATATTTCCAAGTTCATACAGATAGCGGTGCTGATATTTCCATGTTTATACAGGTAGCGGTGAAGATATTTCCATGTTTATACAGATAGCGGTGTAGATATCTCCATCTTAATACAGATGGCTGTGTAGATATTTATATGTCCATACAGATGGCGGTGAAGATATTCCCATGTTAATACAGATGGCGGTGTAGATATTTCCATGTTCAAACAGATAGCGGTGTAGATATTTCCACGTTTATACAGATAGCGGTGAAGATGTATGCATGTCTACACAGATAGCAGTGTAGATATTTCCATGTTCATCCAGATGGCTGTGTAGAAATATCCATGTTCATACAGATAGAGGTGTAGATATTTCCATGTTCATACAGATAGCGGTGTAGATATTTCCATGTTCATACAGATGGCTGTGTAGATATATCCATGTTCATACAGATAGCGGTGTAGATATTTCCATGTTCATTCAGATAGTGGTGTAGATATTTCCATGTTCATACAGATAGCGGTGTAGCTATTTCCATGTTCATACAGATAGCGGTGTAGATGTTTCCATGTTCAAAGAGATAGCGGTGTAGATATTTCCATGTTCATACAGATAGCTGTGCTGATATTTTCATGTTTATACAGGTAGCGGTGTAGATATTTCCATGTTTATACAGATAGTGGTGTAGATATTTCCATGTTTATACAGATAGCGGTGTAGATATTTCCAAGTTTATACAGATAGATGTGTAGATATCTCCATCTTAATACAGATGGCGGAATAGATATTTATATGTTCATACAGATGGCGGTGCAGATATTTCCATGTTCATATAGATGGCGGTGTAGATATTTCCATGTTTATACAGATAGCGGTGTAGATATTTCCATGTTCATACAGATAGCGGAGTAGTTATTTCCATGTGTAAAGAGATAGCTGTGTAGGTATTTCCATGTATATGCAGATAGCTGTGTAGATATTTCCATTTTCATGCAGATAGCGGTGTATATATTTCCCTGTTCAAACAGATAGCGGTGTAGATATTTCCATGTTCATACAGATAGACGTGTAGATATTTCCATGTTCATACAGATAGTGGTGTAGATATTTCCATGTTCATACAGATAGCGGTGTAGCTATTTCCATGTTCATACAGATAGCCGTGTAGATATTTCCATGTTCATACAGTTAGCGGTGTAGCTATTTCCATGTTCATACAGATAGCGGTGTAGATATTTCCATGTTCAAAGAGATAGCGGTGCTGATATTTCCATGTTTTTACAGGTAGCGGTGTAGATGTTTCCATGTTTATACAGATACTGATGTAGATATTTCCATGTTTATTCAGATAGCGGTGTAGATATTTCCAAGTTTATACAGATAGCGGTTTAGATATCTCCATCTTAATACTGATGGCGGTGTAGATATTTATATGTTCATACAGATGGCGGTGCAGATATTTCCATGTTCATATAGATGGCGGTGTAGATATTTCCATGTTTATAGAGATAGCGGTGTAGTTATTTCCATGTGTAAACAGATAGCTTTGTAGATATTTCCATGTGTATGCAGATAGCTGTGTATATATTTCCATTTTCATGCAGATAGCGGTGTAGATATTTCCATGTTCAAACAGATAGCGGTGTAGATATTTCCATGTTCATACAGATAGCAGTGTAGATATTTCCATGTTTATACAGATAGCGGTGAAGATGTATGCATGTTTACAAGGATAGCAGTGTAGATGTTTCCATGTTCATCCACATGGCTGTGTAGATATATCCATGTTCATACAGATTTCGGTGAAGATATTTCCATGTTCATACATATAGCGGTGTAGATATTTCCATGTTCATACAGATAGCGGTGTAGTTATTTCCATGTTCATACAGATAGCGGTGTATGTATTTCCATGTTCATACAGATAGCGGTGTATGTATTTCCATGTTCATACAGATAGCGGTGTAGATATTTCCATGTTCATCCTGATGGCTGTGTACATATTTCCATGTTCATACAGATAGCGGTGTAGATATTTCCATGTTCATACAGATAGCGGTGTAGATATTTCCATGTTCATCCAGATGGCTGTGTACATATATCCATGTTCATACAGATGGCGGTGAAGATTTTTCCATGTTCATACAGATGGCGTTGTAGATATTTCCATGTTCATACAGATAGCCGTGTAGATATTGCCATGTTCATACCGACAGCGGTGCTGATACTTCCATGTTTATACAGGTAACGGTGTACATATTTCTGTGTTTATACAGGTAGCGGTGTAGATATTTCCATGTTCATACAGATAGCGGTGTAGATATTTCGATGTTTATTCAGATAGCGGTGTAGATATCTCCTTCTTAATACAGACGGCGGTGTAGATATTTATATGTTCATACCGATGGCGGTGCAGATATTTCCATGTTCATACAGTTGGTGGTGTAGATATTTCCATGCTAAAGAGATAGCGGTGCAGTTATTTCCATGTGCAAAGATATAGCTGTGTAGATATTTCCATGTATATGCAGATAGCTGTGTAGATATTTCCATTTTGATGCAGATAGCGGTGTAGATATTTCCATGTTCAAACAGATAGCGGTGTAGATATTTCCATGTTCATACAGATAGCGGTGTGGATATTTCCATGTTTATACAGATAGCGGTGAAGATGTATGCATGTTTACACAGATAGCGGTGTAGATAGTTCCATGTTCATACAGATAGCGGTGTAGATATTTCCATGTTCATCCAGACGGCTGTGTAGACATATCCATGTTCATACAGATGGCGGTGAAGATATTTCCATGTTCATACAGATGGCTGTGTAGATATATCCATGTTCATACAGATGACGGTGAAGGTTTTTCCATGTTCATACAGATGGCGGTGTAGATATTTCCATGTTCAGATAGCGGTGCTGATATTTCCATGTTTATACAGGTAGCAGTGTAGATATTTCCATGTTTATACACATAGCGGTGTAGATATTTCCATGTTCATACAGATTGCGTTGTAGATATCTCCATCTTAATACAGATGGCGGTGTAGATATTTATATGTTCATACAGATGGTGGTGCAGATATTTCCATGTTCATACAGATGGCGGTGAAGTTATTTCCATGTTCATACAGATGGCGGTGTAGTTACTTCCATGTTCATACTGATAGCGGTGCTGATATTTCCAAGTTTATACAGGTAGCGGTTTTGATATTTCCATGTTTATACACATAGCGGTGTAGATATTTCCATGTTTATACAGATAGCGGTGTAGATATCTCCATCTTAATACAGATGTCGGTGTAGATATTTATATGTTCTTTCAGATGGCGGTGCAGATATTTCCATGTTCATACAGATGGCGGTGTATCTATTTCGATGTTCATACAGATAGCAGTGTAGTTATTTACATGTGTAAAGAGATAGCTGTGTAGATATTCCCATGTATATGCAGATAGCTTTGTAGATATTTCTATTTTCAAGCAGATAGCAGTGTATATACTTCCCTGTTCAAACAGATAGCGGTGTAGATATTTCCATGTTCATACAGATAGTGGTGTAGATATTTCCATGTTTGTACAGATAGCGGTGTAGATATCTCCATCTTAATACAGATGGCGGTGTAGATATTTATATGTTCATAGAGATGGCGGTGCAGATATTTCCATGTTCCTACAGACGGCGGTGTAGATATTTCCATGTTCATACAGATAGTGGTGTAGTTATTTCCATGTGTAAAGAGATAGCTGTGTAGATATTTCCATGTATATGCAGATAGCTGTGTAGATATTTCCATTTTCATGCAGATAGCGGTGTATATATTTCCCTGTTCAAACAGTTAGCGGTGTAGATATTTCCATGTTCAGAAAGATAGCGGTGTAGATACTTCCATGTTTATACAGATAGCGGTGAAGATGTATGCATGTTTACACAGATAGCGGTGTAGATATTTCCGTGTTCATCCAGATGGCTGTGTAGATATATCCATGTTCATACAGATAGCGGTGTAGATATTTCCATCTTCATAGAGATAGCGGTGCAGATATTTCCATGTTCATCCAGATGGCTGTGTAGATATATCCATGTTCATACAGATGGCGGTGAAGATATTTCCATGTTCATACAGATAGCGGTGTAGATATTTCCATGTTCATACAGAAAGCGGTGTAGATATTTCCATGTTCATACAGATAGCGGAGTATATATTTCCATGTTCATACAGATAGCAGTGGAGATATTTCCATTTTCAAGCAGATAGCGCTGTATATATTTCCATGTTCAAACAGATAGCGGTGTAGATATTTCCATGTTCATAAAGATAGCGGTGTAGATAATTCCATGTTTATACAGATAGCGGTGAAAATGTATGCAGGTTTACACAGATAGCGGTGTAGATATTTCCATGTTCATCCAGATGGCTGTGTAGATATATCCATGTTCATACAGATGGCGGTGAAGATATTTCCATGTTCATACAGATAGCGGTGTAGATATTTCCATGTTCATACATATAGCGGTGTAGATATTTCCATGTTCATACAGATAGCGGTGCATGTATTTCCATGTTCATACAGATAGCGGTGTAGATATTTCCATGTTCACCCAGATGGCTGTGTAGATATTTCCATGTTCATACAGATAGCGGTGTAGATATTTCCATGTTCATACAGATAGCGGTGTAGATATTTCCATGTTCATCCAGATGGCTGTGTAGATATATCCATGTTCATACAGATGGCTGTGAAGATATTTCCATGTTCATACAGATAGCGGTGTAGATATTTCCATGTTCATACAGATAGCCGTGTAGATATTGCCATTTTCATACCGATAGCGGTGCTGATATTTCCATGTTTATACAGGTAGCGGTGTACATATTTCCGTGTTTATACAGATAGCGGTGTAGATATTTCCATGTTCATACAGATAGCGGTGTAGATATTTCCATGTTTATACAGATAGCGGTGTAGATATCTCCTTCTTAATACAGATGGCGGTGTAGATATTTCCATGTTCATACAGATGGCGGTGTAGATATTTCCATGTTTATAGAGGTAGCGGTGTAGTTATTTCCATGTGTAAAGGGATAGCTTTGTAGATATTTCCATGTGTATGCAGATAGCTGTTTAGATATTTCCATTTTCATGCGGATAGCGGTGTAGATATTTCCATGTTCAAACAGATAGCGGTGTAGATATTTCCATGTTCATACAGATAGCGGTGTAGATATTTCCATGTTTATACAGATAGCGGTGAAGATGTATGCATGTTTACAAGGATAGCAGTGTAGATATTTCCATGTTCATACAGATAGCGGTGTAGATATTTCCATGTTCATCCAGATGGCTGTGTAGATATATCCATATTGATACAGATGGCAGTGGAGATATTTCCATGTTCACACAGATGGCGGTGTAGATATTTCCATGTTCCTACACATAGCGGTGTAGATATTTCCATGTTCATACCGATAGCGGTGCTGTTATTTCCATGTTTATACAGGTAGCGGTGTAGATATTTCCATGTTCATACAGATAGCGGTGTAGATATTTCCATGTTTATACAGACAGCAGTGTAGATATTTCCTTGTTTATACAGATAGTGGTGTAGATATCTCCTTTTTAATACAGACGCCGGTGTAGATGTTTATATGTTCATACAGATGGCGGTGCAGATATTTCCATGTTCATACAGATGGCGGTGTAGATATTTCCATGTTTATAGAGATAGCGGTGTAGATATCTCCTTCTTAATACAGATGGCGGTGTAGATGTTTATATGTTCATACAGATGGCGGTGCAGATATTTCCATGTTCATACAGATAGCTGTGTAGATATTTCCATGTATATGCAGATAGCTGTGTAGATATTTCCATTTTCATGCAGATAGCATTGTAGATATTTCCATGTTCAAACAAATAGCGGTGTAGATATTTCCATGTTCATACAGATAGCGATGTAGATATTTCCATGTTCATACAGATAGAGGTGTAGATATTTCCATGTTCATACAGATAGCGGTGTAGAAAGTTCTATGTTCATACAGATAGAGGTGTAGATATTTCCATGTTCATACAGATAGCGGTGTAGATATTTCCATGTTCATACAGATAGCGGTGCTGATATTTCCATGTTTATACAGGTATCGGTGTAGATATTTCCATGTTTATACAGATAGCGGTGTAGATATCTCCATCTTAATACAGATGGCGGTTTAGATATTTGTATGTTCATACAGATGGCGGTGCAGATATTCCCATGTTAATACAGATGGCGGTGTAGATATTTCCATGTTCAAACAGATAGCGGTGTAGATATTTCCACGTTTATACAGATAGCAGTGAAGATGTATGCATGTCTACACAGATAGCAGTGTAGATATTTCCATGTTCATCCAGATGGCTGTGTAGATATATCCATGTTCATACAGATAGCGGTGTAGATATTTCCATGTTCATAGAAATAGCGGTGTAGATATTTCCATGTTCATACAGATGGCTGTGTAGATATATCCATGTCCATACAGATAGCGGTGTAGATATTTCCATGTTCAAAGAGATAGCGGTGTAGATATTTCCATGTTCATACAGATAGCTGTGCTGATATTTCCATGTTTATACAGGTAGCGGTGTAGATATTTCCATGTTTATACAGATAGTGGTGTAGATATTTCCATGTTTATACAGATAGCGGTGTAGATATTTCCAAGTTTTTACAGATAGATATGTAGTTATCTACATCTTAATACAGATGGCGGTGTAGATATTTATATGTTCATACAGATGGAGGTGCAGATATTTCCATGTTCATATAGATGGCGGTGTAGATATTTCCATGTTTATAGAGATAGCGGTGTAGTTATTTCCATGTGTAAAGAGATAGCTTTGTAGATATTTCCATGTGTATGCAGATAGCTGTGTAGATATTTCCATTTTCATGCGGATAGCGGTGGAGATATTTCCATGTTCAAACAGATAGCGGTGTAGATATTTCCATGTTCATACAGGTAGCGGTGTAGATATTTCCATGTTTATACAGATACTGATGTAGATATTTCCATGTTTATTCAGATAGCGGTGTAGATATTTCCAAGTTTATACAGATAGCGGTGTAGATATCTCCATCTTAATACAGATGGCGGTGTAGATATTTATATGTTCATACAGATGGCGGTGCAGATATTTCCATGTTCATATAGATGGCGGTGTAGATATTTCCATGTTTGTAGAGATAGCGGTGTAGTTATTTCCATGTGTAATGAGATAGCTTTGTAGATATTTCCATGTGTATGCAGATAGCTGTGTAGATATTTCCATTTTCATGCAGATAGCGGTGTAGATATTTCCATGTTCAAACAGATAGCGGTGTAGATATTTCCATGTTCATACAGATAGCGGTGTAGATATTTCCATGTATATACAGATAGCGGTGAAGATGTATGCATGTTTACAAGGACAGCAGTGTAGATATTTCCATGTTCATACAGATAGCGGTGTAGATATTTCCATGTTCATCCAGATGGCTGTGTAGATATATCCATATTAATACAGATGGCAGTGGAGATATTTCCATGTTCACACAGATGGCGGTGTAGATATTTCCATGTTCCTACACATAGCGGTGTAGATATTTCCATGTTCATACCGATAGCGGTGCTGTTATTTCCATGTTTATACAGGTAGCGGTGTAGATATTTCCATGTTCATACAGATAGCGGTGTAGATATTTCCATGTTTATACAGACAGCAGTGTAGATATTTCCTTGTTTATACAGATAGCGGTGTAGATATCTCCTTCTTAATACAGACGGCGGTGTAGATGTTTATATGTTCATACTGATGGCGGTGCAGATATTTCCATGTTCATACAGATGGCGGTGTAGATATTTCCATGTTTATAGAGATAGCGGTGTAGATATCTCCTTCTTAATTCAGATGGCGGTGTAGATGTTTATATGTTCATACAGATGGCGGTGCAGATATTTCCATGTTCATACAGATAGCTGTGTAGATATTTCCAAGTATATGCAGATATCTGTGTAGATATTTCCATTTTCATGCAGATAGCAGTGTAGATATTTCCATGTTCAAACAAATAGCGGTGTAGTTATTTCCATGTTCATACAGATAGCGATGTAGATATTTCCATGTTCATACAGATAGAGGTGTAGATATTTCCATGTTCATACAGATAGCGGTGTAGATATTTCCATGTTCATACAGATAGAGGTGTAGATATTTCCATGTTCATACAGATAGCGGTGTAGATATTTCCATGTTCATACAGATAGCGGTGCTGATATTTCCATGTTTATACAGGTAGCGGTGTAGATATTTCCATGTTTATACAGATAGCGGTGTAGATATCTCCATCTTAATACAGATGGCGGTTTAGATATTTATATGTTCATACAGATGGCGGTGCAGATATTCCCATGTTAATACAGATGGCGGTGTAGATATTTCCATGTTCAAACAGATAGCGGTGTAGATATTTCCACGTTTATACAGATAGCGGTGAAGATGTATGCATGTCTACACAGATAGCAGTGTAGATATTTCCATGTTCATCCAGATGGCTGTGTAGATATATCCATGTTCATACAGATGGCGGTGTAGATATTTCCATGTTCATAGAGATAGCGGTGTAGATATTTCCATGTTCATACAGATGGCTGTGTAGATATATCCATGTCCATACAGATAGCAGTGTAGATATTTCCATGTTCATACAGATAGTGGTGTAGATATTTCCATGTTCATACAGATAGTGGTGTAGATATTTCCATGTTCATACAGATAGCGGTGTAGATATTTCCATGTTCAAAGAGATAGCGGTGTAGATATTTCCATGTTCATACAGATAGCTGTGCTGATATTTCCATGTTTATACAGGTAGCGGTGTAGATATTTCCATGTTTATACAGATAGTGGTGTAGATATTTCCATGTTTATACAGATAGCGGTGTAGATATTTCCAAGTTTATACAGATAGATGTGAAGATATCTCCATCTTAATACAGATGGCGGTGTAGATATTTATATGTTCATACAGATGGCGGTGCAGATATTTCCATGTTCATATAGATGGCGGTGTAGATATTTCCATGTTTATAGAGATAGCGGTGTAGTTATTTCCATGTGTAAAGAGCTAGCTTTGTAGATATTTCCATGTGTATGCAGATAGCTGTGTAGGTATTTCCATTTTCATGCGGATAGCGGTGGAGATATTTCCATGTTCAGATAGCGGTGTAGATATTTCCATGTTCAGACAGATAGCGGTGTAGATATTTCCATGTTTATACAGATAGCGGTGAAGATGTATGCATGTTTACAAGTATAGCAGTGTAGATATTCCCATGTTCATACAGATAGCGGTGTAGATATTTCCATGTTCATACAGATAGCGGTGTAGATATTTCCGTGTTCATACCGATAGCGGTGCTGATATTTCCATGTTTATACATGTAGCGGTGTAGATATTTCCATGTTTATACAGATAGCGGTGTAGATATTTCCATGTTTATACAGATAGCAGTGTAGGTATTTCCATGTTTATACAGATAGCAGTGTAGATATCTCCTTCTTAATAGAGATGGCGGTGTAGATATTTATATGTTCATACAGATGGCGGTGCAGATATTTCCATGTTCATACAGATGGCGGTGTAGATATTTCCATGTTCATACAGATAGCGGTGTAGTTATTTCCATGTGTAAAGAGATAGCTGTGTAGATATTTCCATGTATATGCAGATAGCTGTGTAGATATTTCCATTTTCATGCAGATAGCGTTGTATATATTTCCCTGTTCAAACAGATAGCGGTGTAGATATTTCCATGTTCATACAGATAGAGGTGTAGATATTTCCATGTTCATACATATAGTGGTGTAGATATTTCCATGTTCATACAGATAACTGTGTAGCTATTTCCATGTTCATACAGATAGTGGTGTAGATATTTCCATGTTCATAGAGATAGCGGTGTAGATATTTACATGTTCATACAGATAGCGGTGCTGATATTTCCATGTTTATACAGGTAGCGGTGTAGATATTTCCATGTTTATACAGATAGCGGTGTAGATATTTCCAAGTTTATACAGATAGCGGTGTAGATATCTCCATCTTAATACAGATGGCGGTGTAGATATTTATATGTTCATACAGATGGCGGTGCAGATATTTCCATGTTCATATAGATGGCGGTGTAGATATTTCCATGTTTGTAGAGATAGCGGTGTAGTTATTTCCATGTGTAAAGAGATAGCTTTGTAGATATTTCCATGTGTATGCAGATAGCTGTGTAGATATTTCCATTTTCATGCAGATAGCGGTGTAGGTATTTCCATGTTCAAACAGATAGCGGTGTAGATATTTCCATGTGCATACAGATAGCGGTGTAGATATTTCCATGTTTATACAGATAGCGGTGAAGATGTATGCATTTTTACAAGGATAGCAGTGTAGATGTTTCCATGTTCATGCAGATAGCGGTGTAGTTATTTCCATGTTCATCCAGATGGCATTGTAGATATATCCATGTTCATACAGATGGCAGTGAAGATATTTCCATGTTCATACAGATAGCGGTGTAGATATTTCCATGTTCATACAGATAGCGGTTTAGATATTTCCGTGTTCATACCGATAGCCGTGCTGATATTTCCATGTTTATACAGGTAGCGATGTAGATATTTCCATGTTTGTACAGATAGCGGTGTAGATATTTCCATGTTTATACAGATAGCAGTGTAGATATTTCCATGTTTATACAGATATCGGTGTAGATATCTCCTTAATACAGATGGCGGTGTAGATATTTATATGTTCATACAGATGGCGGTGCAGATATTTCCATGTTCATACAGATGGCGGTGTAGATATTTCCTTGTTCATACAGATAGCGGTGTAGTTATTTCCATGTGTAAAGAGATAGCTGTGTAGATCTTCCCATGTATATTCAGATAGCTGTGTAGATATTTCCATTTTCATGCAGATAGCGGTGTATATATTTCCCTGTTCAAACAGATAGCGGTGTAGATATTTCCATGTTCATACAGATAGTGGTGTAGATATTTCCATGTTCATACAGATAGTGGTGTAGATATTTCCATGTTCATACAGATAGCGGTGTAGCTATTTCCATGTTCATTCAGATAGCGGTGTAGATATTTCCATGTTCATCCAGATGGCTGTGTAGATATATCCATGTTCATACAGATGGCTGTGAAGATATTTCCATGTTCATACAGATAGCGGTGTAGATATTTCCATTTTCATACAGATAGCGGTGCTGATATTTCCATGTTTATACAGGTAGCAGTGTAGATATTTCCTTGTTTATACAGAAAGCGGCATAGATATTTCCATGTTTATACAGATAGCGGTGTAGATATTTCCAAGTTTATACAGATAGCGGTGTAGATATCTCCATCTTAATACAGATGGCGGTGTAGATATTTATATGTTCATACAGATGTCGGTGCAGATATTTCCATGTTCATACAGATGGCGGTGTAGATATTTCCATGTTTATAGAGATAGCAGTGTAGTTATTTCCATGTTTAAGAGATAGCTTTGCAGATATTTCCATGTATATGCAGATAGCTGTGTAGATATTTCCATTTTCATGCAGATAGCGGTGAAGATGTGTACATGTTTACACAGATAGCGGTGTAGATATTTCCATGTTCATACAGATGGCTGTGTAGATATATCTATGTTCTTACAGATGGCGGAGAAGATATTTCCATGTTCATAGAGATAGCGGTGTAGATATTTCCATGTTCATACAGATGGCTGTGTAGATATATCCATGTCCATACAGATAGCGGTGTAGATATTTCCATGTTCATACAGATAGTGGTGTAGATATTTCCATGTTCATACAGATAGTGGTGTAGATATTTCCATGTTCATACAGATAGCGGTGTGTGTATTTCCATGTTCAAAGAGATAGCGGTGTAGATATTTCCATGTTCATACAGATAGCTGTGCTGATATTTCCATGTTTATACAGGTAGCGGTGTAGATATTTCCATGTTTATACAGATAGCGGTGTAGATATTTCCATGTTTATACAGATAGCGGTGTAGATATTTCCAAGTTTTTACAGATAGATGTGTAGATATCTCCATCTTAATACAGATGGCGGTGTAGATATTTATATGTTCATACAGATGGCGGTGCAGATATTTCCATGTTCATATAGATGGCGGTGTAGATATTTCCATGTTTATAGAGATAGCGGTGTAGTTATTTCCATGTGTAAAGAGATAGCTTTGTAGATATTTCCATGTGTATTCAGATAGCTGTGTAGATATTTCCATTTTCATGCGGATAGCGGTGGACATATTTCCATGTTCAAACAGATAGCGGTGTAGATATTTCCATGTTCATACAGGTAGCGGTGTAGATATTTCCATGTTTATACAGATACTGATGTAGATATTTCCATGTTTATTCAGATAGCGGTGTAGATATTTCCAAGTTTATACAGATAGCGGTGTAGATATCTCCATCTTAATACAGATGGCGGTGTAGATATTTATATGTTGATACAGATGGCGGTGCAGATATTTCCATGTTCATATAGATGGCGGTGTAGATATTTCCATGTTTGCAGAGATAGCGGTGTAGTTATTTCCATGTGTAAAGAGATAGCTTTGTAGATATTTCCATGTGTATGCAGATAGCTGTGTAGATATTTCCATTTTCATGCAGATAGCGGTGTAGGTATTTCCATGTTCAAACAGATAGCGGTGTAGATATTTCCATGTGCATACAGATAGCGGTGTAGATATTTCCATGTTTATACAGATAGCGGTGAAGATGTATGCATTTTTACAAGGATAGCAGTGTAGATGTTTCCATGTTCATGCAGATAGCGGTGTAGTTATTTCCATGTTCATCCAGATGGCATTGTAGATATATCCATGTTCATACAGATGGCAGTGAAGATATTTCCATGTTCATACAGATAGCGGTGTAGATATTTCCATGTTCATACAGATAGCGGTTTAGATATTTCCGTGTTCATACCGATAGCCGTGCTGATATTTCCATGTTTATACAGGTAGCGATGTAGATATTTCCATGTTTGTACAGATAGCGGTGTAGATATTTCCATGTTTATACAGATAGCAGTGTAGATATTTCCATGTTTATACAGATATCGGTGTAGATATCTCCTTAATACAGATGGCGGTGTAGATATTTATATGTTCATACAGATGGCGGTGCAGATATTTCCATGTTCATACAGATGGCGGTGTAGATATTTCCTTGTTCATACAGATAGCGGTGTAGTTATTTCCATGTGTAAAGAGATAGCTGTGTAGATCTTCCCATGTATATTCAGATAGCTGTGTAGATATTTCCATTTTCATGCAGATAGCGGTGTATATATTTCCCTGTTGAAACAGATAGCGGTGTAGATATTTCCATGTTCATACAGATAGTGGTGTAGATATTTCCATGTTCATACAGATAGTGGTGTAGATATTTCCATGTTCATACAGATAGCGGTGTAGCTATTTCCATGTTCATTCAGATAGCGGTGTAGATATTTCCATGTTCATCCAGATGGCTGTGTAGATATATCCATGTTCATACAGATGGCTGTGAAGATATTTCCATGTTCATACAGATAGCGGTGTAGATATTTCCATTTTCATACAGATAGCGGTGCTGATATTTCCATGTTTATACAGGTAGCAGTGTAGATATTTCCTTGTTTATACAGAAAGCGGCATAGATATTTCCATGTTTATACAGATAGCGGTGTAGATATTTCCAAGTTTATACAGATAGCGGTGTAGATATCTCCATCTTAATACAGATGGCGGTGTAGATATTTATATGTTCATACAGATGTCGGTGCAGATATTTCCATGTTCATACAGATGGCGGTGTAGATATTTCCATGTTTATAGAGATAGCAGTGTAGTTATTTCCATGTTTAAGAGATAGCTTTGCAGATATTTCCATGTATATGCAGATAGCTGTGTAGATATTTCCATTTTCATGCAGATAGCGGTGAAGATGTGTACATGTTTACACAGATAGCGGTGTAGATATTTCCATGTTCATACAGATGGCTGTGTAGATATATCTATGTTCTTACAGATGGCGGAGAAGATATTTCCATGTTCATAGAGATAGCGGTGTAGATATTTCCATGTTCATACAGATGGCTGTGTAGATATATCCATGTCCATACAGATAGCGGTGTAGATATTTCCATGTTCATACAGATAGCGGTGTGGATATTTCCATGTTCATAGAGATAGCGGTGTAGATATTTCCATGTTCATACAGATAGCGGTGCTGATATTACCATGTTTATACTGGTAGCGGTGTAGATATTTCCATGTTTATACAGATAGCGGTGAAGATGTATGCATGTTTACACATATAGCGTTGTACATATTTTCATGTTCATCCAGATGGCTGTGTAGATATTTCCATGTTCATACAGATAGCGGTGTAGATATTTCCATGTTCATCCAGATGGCTGTGTAGATATATCCATGTTAATACAGATGGCAGTGAAGATATTTCCATGTTCATACAGATAGCGGTGTAGATATTTCCATGTTCATACAGATAGCGGTGTAGATATTTCCATCTTCGTACCGATAGCGGTGCTGATATTTCCATGTTTATACAGGTAGCGGCGTAGATATTTCCATGTTTATACAGATAGCGGTGTAGATATTTCCATGTTTATACAGATAGCAGTGTAGATATTTCCATGTTTATACAGATAGCGGTGTAGATATGTCTTTCTTAATACAGATGGCAGTGTAGATATTTATATGTTCATAGAGATGGTGGTGCAGATATTTCCATGTTCATACAGATGGCGGTGTAGATATTTCCATGTTCATACAGATAGCGGTTTAGATATTTCCGTGTTCATACCGATAGCGGTGCTGATATTTCCATGTTTATACAGGTAGCGATGTAGATATTTCCATGTTTGTACAGATAGCGGTGTAGATATTTCCATGTTTATACAGATAGCAGTGTAGATATTTCCATGTTTATACAGATATCGGTGTAGATATCTCCTTAATACAGATGGCGGTGTAGATATTTATATGTTCATACAGATGGCGGTGCTGATATTTCCATGTTCATACAGATGGCGGTGTAGATATTTCCATGTTCATACAGATAGCGGTGTAGTTATTTCCATGTGTAAAGAGATAGCTGTGTAGATCTTCCCATGTATATTCAGATAGCTGTGTAGATATTTCCATTTTCATGCAGATAGCGGTGTATATATTTCCCTGTTCAAACAGATAGCGGTGTAGATATTTCCATGTTCATACAGATAGTGGTGTAGATATTTCCATGTTCATACAGATAGCGGTGTAGCTATTTCCATGTTCATACAGATAGCGGTGTGGATATTTCCATGTTCATAGAGATAGCGGTGTAGATATTTCCATGTTCATACAGATAGCGGTGCTGATATTTCCATGTTTATACTGGTAGCGGTGTAGATATTTCCATGTTTATACAGATAGCGGTGAAGATGTATGCATGTTTACACATATAGCGTTGTACATATTTTCATGTTCATCCAGATGGCTGTGTAGATATTTCCATGTTCA
This sequence comes from Gorilla gorilla gorilla, assembly GCF_029281585.2. Taxonomy (NCBI): domain Eukaryota; kingdom Metazoa; phylum Chordata; class Mammalia; order Primates; family Hominidae; genus Gorilla; species Gorilla gorilla. The sequence continues at coordinate 7,569,362 of NC_073239.2, read as the reverse complement.
TACAGATAGCGGTGTAGATATTTCCATGTTCATCCAGATGGCTGTGTAGATATATCCATGTTCATACAGATGGCAGTGAAGATATTTCCATGTTCATACAGATAGCGGTGTAGATATTTCCATGTTCATACAGATAGCAGTGTAGATATTTCCATGTTTATACAGATAGCGGTGTAGATATGTCTTTCTTAATACAGATGGCAGTGTAGATATTTATATGTTCATAGAGATGGCGGTGCAGATATTTCCATGTTCATACAGATGGCGGTGTAGATATTTCCATGTTCATACAGATAGCGGTGTAGTTATTTCCATGTGTAAAGAGATAGCTGTATAGATATTTCCATGTATATGCAGATAGCTGTGTAGATATTTCCATTTTCATGCAGATAGCGGTGTATATATTTCCCTGTTCAAACAGATAGCGGTGTAGATATTTCCATGTTCATACAGATAGTGGTGTAGATATTTCCATGTTCATACAGATAGCAGTGTAGATATTTCCATGTTCATCCAGATGTCTGTGTAGATATATCCATGTTCATACAGATAGCGGTGTAGATATTTCCATGTTCATACAGATAGTGGTGTAGACATTTCCATGTTCATACAGATAGCGGTGTAGCTATTTCCATGTTCATACAGATAGCGGTGTAGATATTTCCATGTTTATACAGATAGCGGTGAAGATGTATGCATGTTTACAAGGATAGCAGTGTAGATGTTTCCATGTTCATGCAGATAGCGGTGTAGATATTTCCATGTTCATACAGATAGCGGTGTATGTATTTCCATGTTCATACAGATAGCGGTGTAGATATTTCCATGTTCATCCAGATGGCTGTGTAGATATATCCATGTTCATACAGATAGCGGTGTAGATATTTCCATGTTCATCCAGATGGCTGTGTAGCTATTTCCATGTTCATACAGATAGTGGTGTAGATATTTCCATGTTCATACAGATAGCGGTGTAGATATTTCCATGTTCATACAGATAGCCGTGTAGATATTGCCATGTTCATACCGATAGCGCTGCTGATACTTCCATGTTTATACAGGTAGCGGTGTACATATTTCCGTGTTTATACAGGTAGCGCTGTAGATATTTCCATGTTCATACAGATAGCGTTGTAGATATTTCCATGTTTATACAGATAGCGGTGTAGATATCTCCTTCTTAATACAGATGGCAGTGTAGATATTTATATGTTCATACAGATGGCAGTGCAGATATTTCCATGTTCATACAGATGGTGGTGTAGATATTTCCATGTTTATAGAGATAGCGGTGTAGTTATTTCCATGTGCAAAGAGATAGCTGTGTAAATATTTCCATGTATATGCAGATAGCTTTGTAGATATTTCCATTTTCATGCAGATAGCGGTGTAGATATTTCCATGTTCAAACAGATAGCGGTGTAGATATTTCCATGTGCATACAGATAGCGGGGTAGATATTTCCATGTTTACACAGATAGCGGTGAAGATGTATGCATGTTTACACAGATAGCGGTGTAGATATTTTCATGTTCATCCAGATGGCTGTGTAGATATTTCCATGTTCATACAGATGGCGGTGAAGATATTTCCATGTTCATACAGATAGCGGTGTAGATATTTCCATGTTTATACAGATAGCGGTGTAGATATTTCCATGTTCATACGGATAGCAGTGTAGCTATTTCCATGTTCATTCAGATAGCGGTGTAGATATTTCCATGTTCATCCAGATGGCTGTGTAGATATATCCATGTCCATACAGATGGCGGTGAAGATATTTCCATGTTCATACAGATAGCGGTGTAGATATTTCCATGTTCATACAGATAGCGGTGCTGATATTTCCATGTTTATACAGGTAGCAGTGTAGATATTTCCTTGTTTATACAGAAAGCGGCATAGATATTTCCATGTTTATACAGATAGCGGTGTAGATATTTCCAAGTTTATACAGATAGCGGTGTAGATATCTCCATCTTAATACAGATGGCGGTGTAGATATTTATATGTTCATACAGATGTCGGTGCAGATATTTCCATGTTAATACAGATGGCGGTGTAGATATTTCCATGTTTATAGAGATAGCAGTGTAGTTATTTCCATGTTTAAGAGATAGCTTTGTTGATATTTCCATGTATATGCAGATAGCTGTGTAGATATTTCCATTTTCATGCAGATAGCGGTGAAGATGTATACATGTTTACACAGATAGCGGTGTAGATATTTCCATGTTCATACAGATGGCTGTGTAGATATATCTATGTTCTTACAGATGGCGGAGAAGATATTTCCATGTTCATTCAGATAGCGGTGTAGATATTTCCATGTTCATACTGATAGCGGTGTATATATTTCCATGTTCATATAGATAGCGGTGTAGATATTTCCATGTTCATTCAGATAGCGGTGTAGATATTTCCATGTTCATCCAGATGGCTGTGTAGATATATCCATGTTCATACAGATGGCGGTGAAGATATTTCCATGTTCATACAGATAGCGGTGCAGATATTTCCATGTTCATACAGATAGCCGTGTAGATATTGCCATGTTTATACCGATAGCGGTGCTGATACTTCCATGTTTATACAGGTAGCGGTGTACATATTTCCATGTTTATACAGATAGCGGTGTAGATATTTCCATGTTCATACAGATAGCGGTGTAGATAATTCCATGTTCATAGAGATAGCGGTGTAGATATTTACATGTTCATACAGATAGCGGTGCTGATATTTCCATGTTTATACAGGTAGCGGTGTAGACATTTCCATGTTTATACAGATAGTGGTGTATATATTTCCAAGTTTATACAGATAGCGGTGTAGATATCTCCATCGTAATACAGATGGCGGTGTAGATATTTATATGTTCATACAGATGGCGGTGCAGATATTTCCATGTTCATACAGATGGCAGTGTATATATTTCCATGTTCATACAGATAGCGGTGTAGTTATTTCCATGTGTAAAGAGATAGCTGTGTAGATTTTCACATGTATATGCAGATAGCTTTGTAGATATTTCCATTTTCAAGCAGATAGCGGTGTATATACTTCCCTGTTCAAACTGATACCGGTGTAGATATTTCCATGTTCATACAGATAGTGGTGTAGATATTTCCATGTTCATACAGATAGCGGTGAAGATGTATGCATGTTTACACAGATATCGGTGTAGATATTTCCATGTTCATCCAGATGGCTGTGTAGATATATCCATGTTCATACAGATAGCGGTGTAGATATTTCCATCTTCATACAGTTAGCGGTGCAGATATTTCCATGTTCATCCAGATGGCTGTGTAGATATATCCATGTTCATACAGATGGCGGTGAAGATATTTCCATGTTCATACAGATAGCTGTGTAGATATTTCCATGTTCATACAGAAAGCGGTGTAGATATTTCCATGTTCATACAGATAGCGGTGTATATATTTCCATGTTCATACAGATAGCAGTGTAGATATTTCCATTTTCAAGCAGATAGCGCTGTATATATTTCCATGTTCAAACAGATAGCGGTGTAGATATTTCCATGTTTACACAGATAGCGGTGAAGATGTATGCATGTTTACACAGATAGCGGTGTAGATATTTTCATGTTCATCCAGATGGCTGTGTAGATATTTCCATGTTCATACAGATGGCGGTGAAGATATTTCCATGTTCATACAGATAGCGGTGTAGATATTACCATGTTTATACAGATAGCGGTGTAGATATTTCCATGTTCATATGGATAGCAGTGTAGCTATTTCCATGTTCATTCAGATAGCGGTGTAGATATTTCCACGTTCATCCAGATGGCTGTGTAGATATATCCATGTTCATACAGATGGCGGTGAAGATATTTCCATGTTCATACAGATAGCGGTGTAGATATTTCCATGTTCATACAGATAGCGGTGCTGATATTTCCATGTTTATACAGGTAGCAGTGTAGATATTTCCTTGTTTATACAGAAAGCGGCATAGATATTTCCATGTTTATACAGATAGCGGTGTAGATATTTCCAAGTTTATACAGATAGCGGTGCAGATATCACCATCTTAATACAGATGGCGGTGTAGATATTTATATGTTCATACAGATGTCGGTGCAGATATTTCCATGTTCATACAGATGGCGGTGTAGATATTTCCATGTTTATAGAGATAGCAGTGTAGTTATTTCCATGTTTAAGAGATAGCTTTGTTGATATTTCCATGTATATGCAGATAGCTCTGTAGATATTTCCATTTTCATGCAGATAGCGGTGAAGATGTATACATGTTTACACAGATAGCGGTGTAGATATTTCCATGTTCATACAGATGGCTGTGTAGATATATCTATGTTCTTACAGATGGCGGAGAAGATATTTCCATGTTCATACAGATAGCGGTGTAGATATTTCCATGTTCATACTGATAGCGGTGTAGATATTTCCATGTTCATACAGATAGCGGTGTAGATATTTCCATGTTCATACAGATAGCGGTGTAGATATTTCCATGTTCATCCAGATGGCTGTGTAGATATATCCATGTTCATACAGATGGCGGTGAAGATATTTCCATGTTCCTACAGATAGCGGTGCAGATATTTCCATGTTCATACAGATAGCCGTGTAGATATTGCCATGTTTATACCGATAGCGGTGCTGATACTTCCATGTTTATACAGGTAGCGGTGTACATATTTCCATGTTTATACAGATAGCGGTGTAGATATTTCCATGTTCATACAGATAGCGGTGTAGATAATTCCATGTTCATAGAGATAGCGGTGTAGATATTTACATGTTCATACAGATAGCGGTGCTGATATTTCCATGTTTATACAGGTAGCGGTGTAGACATTTCCATGTTTATACAGATAGTGGTGTAGATATTTCCAAGTTTATACAGATAGCGGTGTAGATATCTCCATCTTAATACAGATGGCGGTGTAGATATTTATATGTTCATACAGATGGCGGTGCAGATATTTCCATGTTCATACAGATGGCAGTGTATATATTTCCATGTTCATACAGATAGCGGTGTAGTTATTTCCATGTGTAAAGAGATAGCTGTGTAGATTTTCCCATGTATATGCAGATAGCTTTGTAGATATTTCCATTTTCAAGCAGATAGCGGTGTATATACTTCCCTGTTCAAACTGATACCGGTGTAGATATTTCCATGTTCATACAGATAGTGGTTTAGATATTTCCATGTTCATAGAGATAGCGGTGAAGATGTATGCATGTTTACACAGATATCGGTGTAGATATTTCCATGTTCATCCAGATGGCTGTGTAGATATATCCATGTTCATACAGATAGCGGTGTAGATATTTCCATCTTCATACAGTTAGCGGTGCAGATATTTCCATGTTCATGCAGATGGCTGTGTAGATATATCCATGTTCATACAGATGGCGGTGAAGATATTTCCATGTTCATACAGATAGCGGTGTAGATATTTCCATGTTCATACAGAAAGCGGTGTAGATATGTCCATGTTCATACAGATAGCGGTGTATATATTTCCATGTTCATACAGATAGCAGTGTAGATATTTCCATTTTCAAGCAGATAGCGCTGTATATATTTCCATGTTCAAACAGATAGCTGTGTAGATATTTCCATGTTCATAAAGATAGCGGTGTAGATAATTCCATGTTTATACAGATACCGGTGAAAAAGTATGCATGTTTACACAGATAGCGGCGTAGATATTTCCATGTTCATCCAGATGGCTGTGTAGATATATCCATGTTCATACAGATGGCGTTGAAGATATTTCCATGTTCATACAGATAGCGGTGTAGATATTTCCATGTTCATACAGATAGCGGTGTAGATATTTCCATGTTCATACAGATAGCGGTGCATGTATTTCCATGTTCATATAGATAGCGGTGTAGATATTTCCATGTTCACCCAGATGGCTGTGTAGATATTTCCATGTTCATACAGATAGCGGTGTAGATAATTCCATGTTCATACAGATAGCGGTGTAGATATTTCCATGTTCATCCAGATGGCTGTGTAGATATATCCATGTTCATACAGATGGCTGTGAAGATATTTCCATGTTCATACAGATAGCGGTGTAGATATTTCCATGTTCATACAGATAGCCGTGTAGATATTGCCATTTTCATACCGATAGCGGTGCTGATACTTCCATGTTTATACAGGTAGCGGTGTACATATTTCCGTGTTTATACAGATAGCGGTGTAGATATTTCCATGTTCATACAGATAGCGGTGTAGATATTTCCATGTTTATACAGATAGCGGTGTAGATATCTCCTTCTTAATACAGATGGCGGTGTAGATATTTCCATGTTCATACAGATGGCGGTGTAGATATTTCCATGTTTATAGAGGTAGCGGTGTAGTTATTTCCATGTGCAAAGAGATAGCTGTGTAGATATTTCCATTTATATGCAGATAGTTGTGTAGATAATTCCATTTTCATGCAGATAGCGGTGTAGATATTTCCATGTTCAAACAGATAGCGGTGTAAATATTTCCATGTCCATACAGATAGCTGTGTAGATATTTCCATGTTTATACAGATAGCGGTGAAGATGTATGCATGTTTACACAGATAGCGGTGTAGATATTTCCATGTTCATACAGACGGCTGTGTAGACATATCCATGTTCATACAGATAGCGGTGTAGATATTTCCATGTTCATCCAGATGGCTGTGTACCTATTTCCATGTTCATACAGATAGTGGTGTAGATATTTCCATGTTCATACAGATAGCGGTGTAGATATTTCCATGTTCATACAGATAGCCGTGTAGATATTTCCATGTTCATACCGATAGCGCTGCTGATACTTCCATGTTTATACAGGTTGCGGTGTACATATTTCCGTGTTCATACAGGTAGCGGTGTAGATATTTCCATGTTCATACAGATAGCGATGTAGATATTTCCGTGTTCATACAGGTAGCGGTGTAGATATTTCCATGTTCATACAGATAGCGATGTAGATATTTCCATGTTTATACAGATAGCGGTGTAGATATCTACTTCTTAATACAGATGGTGGTGTAGATATTTATATGTTCATACAGATGGCATTGCAGATATTTCCATGTTCATACAGATGGTGGTGTAGATATTTCCATGTTTATAGAGATAGCGGTGTAGTTATTTCCATGTGCACAGAGATAGCTGTGGAAATATTTCCATGTATATGCAGATAGCTTTGTAGATATTTCCATTTTCATGCAGATAGCGGTGTAGATATTTCCATATTCAAACAGATAGCGGTGTAGATATTTCCATGTTCATACAGATAGCGGTGTGGATATTTCCATGTTTTTACAGATAGCGGTGAAGATGTATGCATGTTTACACAGATAGCGGTGTAGATATTTTCATGTTCATACAGATAGCGGTGTAGATATTTCCATGTTCATCCACACGGCTGTGTAGACATATCCATGTTCATACACATGGCGGTGAAGATATTTCCATGTTCATACAGATTGCTGTGTAGATATATCCATTTTCATACAGATGGCGGTGAAGATTTTTCCATGTTCATACAGATGGCGGTGTAGATATTTCCATGTTCATACAGATAGCGGGGCTGATATTTCCATGTTTATACAGGTAGCAGTGTAGATATTTCCATGTTTATACAGATAGCGGTGTAGATATTTCCATGTTTATACACATAGCGGTGTAGATATTTCCATGTTTATACAGATAACAGTGTAGATATCTCCATCTTAATACAGATGGCGGTGTAGATATTTATATGTTCATACAGATGGCGGTGCAGATATTTCCATGTTCATACAGATGGTGGTGAAGATATTTCCATGTTCATACAGATGGTGGTGTAGATACTTCCATGTTCATACTGATAGCGGTGCTGATATTTCCATGTTTATACAGGTAGCGGTGTTGATATTTCCATGTTTATACAGATAGCGGTGTAGATATTTCCATGTTTATATACATAGCGGTGTAGAGATTTCCATGTTTATACAGATAGCGGTGTAGATATCTCCATCTTAATACAGATGGCGGTGTAGATATTTATAGGTTCATTTAGATGGCGGTGCAGATATTTCCATGTTCATACAGATAGCGGTGTAGTTATTTCCATGTGTAAAGAGATAGCTGTGTAGATATTTCCATGTATATGCAGATAGGTGTGTAGGCATTTCCATTTTCATGCAGATAGCGGTGTATATATTTCCCTGTTCAAACAGTTAGTGGTGTAGATATTTCCATGTTCATAAAGATAGCAGTGTAGATATTTCCATGTTTATACAGATAGCGGTGAAGATTTATGCATGTTTACACAGATAGCGGTGTAGATATTTCCATGTTCATCCAGATGGCTGTGTAGATATATCCATGTTCATACAGATAGCGGTGTAGATATTTCCATGTTCATACAGATAGCGGTGCAGATATTTCCATGTTCATCCAGATGGCTGTGTAGATATATCCATGTTCATACAGATGGCGGTGAAGATATTTCCATGTTCATACAGATGGCGGTGTAGATATTTCCATGTTCATACAGATCGCGGTGTAGATATTTCCATGTTCTTACAGATAGCGGTGTAGGTATTTCCATGTTCATACAGATAGCGTTGTAGATATTTCAATGTTCGGCCAGATGGCTGTGTAGATATATCCATGTTCATTCAGATAGCGGTGTAGATATTTCCATGTTCATCCAGATAGCTGTGTAGCTATTTCCATGTTCATACAGATAGTGTTGTAGATATTTCCATGTTCATACAGATAGCGGTGTAGATATTTCCATGTTCATACAGATAGCCGTGTAGATATTGCCATGTTCATTCCGATAGCGGTGCTGATACTTCCAAGTTTATACAGGTAGCGGTGTACATATTTCCGTGTTTATATAGGTAGCGGTGTAGATATTTCCATGTTCATACAGATAGCGGTGTAGATATTTCCATGTTTATACACATAGCGGTGTAGATATCTCCTTCTTAATACAGATGGCGGTGTAGATATTTATATGTTCATACAGTTGGCGGTGCAGATATTTCCATGTTCATACAGATGGTGGTGTAGATATTTCCATGTTTATAGAGATAGCGGTGTAGTTATTTCCATGTGCAAAGAGATAGCTGTGTTGATATTTCCATGTAAATGCATATAGCTGTGAAGATATTTCCATTTTCATGCAAATAGCGGTGTAGATATTTCCATGTTCAAACAGATAGCGGTGTAGATATTTCCATGTTCATACAGATAGCGTTGTGGATATTTCCATGTTTATACAGATAGCGGTGAAGATTTATGCATGTTTACACAGATTGCGGTGTAGATATTTCCATGTTCATACAGATAGCGGTGTAGATATTTCCATGTTCATCCAGACAGCTCTGTAGACATATCCATGTTCATACAGATGGCGGTGAAGATATTTCCATGTTCATACAGATGGCTGTGTAGATATATCCATGTTCATACAGATGGAGGTGAAGATTTTTCCATGTTTTACAGATGGCGGTGTAGATATTTCCATGTTCATGCAGATAGCGGTGCTGATATTTCCATGTTTATACAGGTAGCAGTGTTGATATTTCCATGTTTATACAGATAGCGGTGTAGATATTTCCATATTTATACACATAGCGGTGTAGATATTTCCATGTTTATACAGATAGCGGTGTAGATATCTCCATCTTAATACAGATGGCGGTGTAGATATTTATATGTTCATACAGATGGCGGTGCAGATATTTCCATGTTCATACAGATGGCGGTGAAGATATTTCCATGTTCATACAGATGGCGGTGTAGATACTTCCACGTTCATACTGATAGCGGTGCTGATATTTCCATGTTTATACAGGCAGCGGTGTAGATATTTCCATGTTTATACAGATAGCGGTGTAGATATGTCCATGTTTATACAGATAGTGGCATAGATATTTCCAGGTTTAAACAGATAGCGGTGAAGATATCTCCATTTTAATACAGATGGCGGTGTAGATATTTATATGTGCATACAGATAGCGGTGCTGATATTTCCATGTTTATACAGGTAGCCGTGTAGATATTTCCATGCTTATACAGATAGCGGTGTAAATTTTTCCAAGTTTATACAGATAGCGGTGTAGATATCTCCATCTTAGTACAGATGGTGGTGTGGAAATTTATATGTTCATACAGATGGCGGTGCAGATATTTCCATGTTCATACGGATGGCGGTGTAGATATTTCCATGATTATACAGATAGCAGTGTAGTTATTTCCATGTGTAAAGAGATAGCTTTGTAGATATTTCCATGTATATGCAGATAGCTGTGTAGATATTTCCATTTTCATGCAGATAGCGGTGAAGATGTATGCATGTTTACACAGATAGCGGTGTAGATATTTCCATGTACATACAGATAGCGGTGTAGATATTTCCATGTTCATCCAGATGTCTGTGTAGATATATCCATGTTCATACAGATGGCGTAGAAGATATTTCCATTTTCATACACATAGCGGTGTATATATTTCCATGTTCATACAGATGGCGGTGTAGATATTTCCATGTTCATAAAGATAGCGGTGTAGATATTTCCATGTTTATACAGATAGCGGTGTAGATATCTCCTTCTTTATACAGATGGCGGTGGAGATATTTATATGTTCATACCGATGGCGGTGCAGATATTTCCATGTTCATACAGATGGCAGTGTAGATATTTCCATGTTTATAGAGATAGCGGTGCAGATATTTCCATGTGTAAAGAGATAGCTGTGTAGATATTTCCATGTATATGCAGATATCTGTGTAGATATTTCCATTTTCATGCAGATAGCGGTGTAGATATTTCCATGTTCAAATAGATAGCAGTGTAGATATTGCCATGTTCATACAGATGGCGGTGTAGATATTTCCATGTTCATACAGATAGCGGTGTAGATATTTCCATGTTCATACAGATAGCCGTGTAGATATTGCCATGTTCATTCCGATAGCGGTGCTGATACTTCCAAGTTTATGCAGGTAGCGGTGTACATATTTCCGTGTTTATATAGGTAGCGGTGTAGATATTTCCATGTTCATACAGATAGCGGTGTAGATATTTCCATGTTTATACAGATAGCGGTGTAGATATCTCCTTCTTAATACAGATGGCGGTGTAGATATTTATATGTTCATACAGATGGCGGTGCAGATATTTCCATGTTCATACAGATGGTGGTGTAGATATTTCCATGTTTATAGAGATAGCGGTGTAGTTATTTCCATGTGCAAAGAGATAGCTGTGTTGATATTTCCATGTAAATGCAGATAGCTGTGTAGATATTTCCATTTTCATGCAAATAGCGGTGTAGATATTTCCATGTTCAAACAGATAGCGGTGTAGATATTTCCATGTTCATACAGATAGCGTTGTGGATATTTCCATGTTTATACAGATAGCGGTGAAGATGTATGCATGTTTACAAAGATTGCGGTGTAGATATTTCCATGTTAATACAGATAGCGGTGTAGATATTTCCATGTTCATCCAGACAGCTCTGTAGACATATCCATGTTCATACAGATGGCGGGGAAGATATTTCCATGTTCATACAGATGGCTGTGTAGATATATCCATGTTCATTCAGATGACGGTGAAGATTTTTCCATGTTCATACAGATGGCGGTGTAGATATTTCCATGTTCATACAGATAGCGGTGCTGATATTTCCATGTTTATACAGGTAGCAGTGTAGATATTTCCATGTTTATACACATAGTGGTGTAGATATTTCCATGTTCATACAGATTGCGTTGTAGATATCTCCATCTTAATACAGATGGCGGTGTAGATATTTATATGTTCATACAGATGGCGGTGCAGATATTTCCATGTTCATACAGATGGCGGTGAAGTTATTTCCATGTTCATACAGATGGCGGTGTAGTTACTTCCATGTTCATACTGATAGCGGTGCTGATATTTCCATGTTTATACAGGTAGCGGTGTTGATATTTCCATGTTTATACACATAGCGGTGTAGATATTTCCATGTTTTTACAGATAGCGTTGTAGATATCTCCATCTTAATACAGATGTCGGTGTAGATATTTATATGTTCTTTCAGATGGCGGTGCAGATATTTCCATGTTCATACAGATGGCGGTGTATCTATTTCGATGTTCATACAGATAGCAGTGTAGTTATTTCCATGTGTAAAGAGATAGCTGTGTAGATATTCCCATGTATATGCAGATAGCTTTGTAGATATTTCCATTTTCAAGCAGATAGCAGTGTATATACTTCCCTGTTCAAACAGATAGCGGTGTAGATATTTCCATGTTCATACAGATAGTGGTGTAGATATTTCCATGTTTGTACAGATAGCGGTGTAGATATCTCCATCTTAATACAGATGGCGGTGTAGATATTTATATGTTCATACAGATGGCGGTGCAGATATTTCCATGTTCCTACAGACGGCGGTGTAGATATTTCCATGTTCATACAGATAGTGGTGTAGTTATTTCCATGTGTAAAGAGATAGCTGTGTAGATATTTCCATGTATATGCAGATAGCTGTGTAGATATTTCCATTTTCATGCAGATAGCAGTGTATATATTTCCCTGTTCAAACAGTTAGCGGTGTAGATATTTCCATGTTCAGAAAGATAGCGGTGTAGATACTTCCATGTTTATACAGATAGCGGTGAAGATGTATGCATGTTTACACAGATAGCGATGTAGATATTTCCATGTTCATCCAGATGGCTGTGTAGATATATCCATGTTCATACAGATAGCGGTGTAGATATTTCCATCTTCATACAGATAGCGGTGCAGATATTTCCATGTTCATCCAGATGGCTGTGTAGATATATCCATGTTCATACAGATGGCGGTGAAGATATTTCCATGTTCATACAGATAGCGGTGTAGATATTTCCATGTTCATACAGAAAGCGGTGTAGATATTTCCATGTTCATACAGATAGCTGTGTATATATTTCCATGTTCATAAAGATAGCAGTGTAGATATTTCCATTTTCAAGCAGATAGCGCTGTATATATTTCCAAGTTCAAACAGATAGCGGTGTAGATATTTCCATGTTCATAAAGATAGCGGTGTAGATAATTCCATGTTTATACAGATAGCGGTGAAAATGTATGCATGTTTACACAGATAGCGGTGTAGATATTTCCATGTTCATCCAGATGGCTGTGTAGATATATCCATGTTCATACAGATGGCGTTGAAGATATTTCCATGTTCATACAGATAGCGGTGTAGATATTTCCATGTTCATACAGATAGCGGTGTAGTTATTTCCATGTTCATACATATAGCGTTGTGGATATTTCCATGTTTATACAGATAGCGGTGAAGATGTACGCATGTTTACACAGATTGCGGTGTAGATATTTCCATGTTCATACAGATAGCGGTGTAGATATTTCCATGTTCATCCAGACAGCTCTGTAGACATATCCATGTTCAGATGGTGGTGAAGATATTTCCATGTTCATACAGATGGCTGTGTAGATATATCCATGTTCATACAGATGGAGGTGAAGATTTTTCCATGTTCATACAGATGGCGGTGTAGATATTTCCATGTTCATGCAGATAGCGGTGCTGATATTTCCGTGTTTATACAGGTAGCAGTGTTGATATTTCCATGTTTATACAGATAGCGGTGTAGATATTTCCATGTTTATACACATAGCGGTGTAGATATTTCCATGTTTATACAGATAGCGGTGTAGATATCTCCATCTTAATACAGATGGCGGTGTAGATATTTATATGTTCATACAGATGGCGGTGCAGATATTTCCATGTTCATACAGATGGCGGTGAAGTTATTTCCATGTTCATACAGATGACGGTGTAGATACTTCCACGTTCATACTGATAGCGGTGCTGATATTTCCATGTTTATACAGGCAGCGGTGTAGATATTTCCATGTTTATACAGATAGCGGTGTAGATATCTCCTTCTTTATACAGATGGCGGTGGAGATATTTATATGTTCATACCGATGGCGGTGCAGATATTTCCATGTTCATACAGATGGCGGTGTAGATATTTCCATGTTCATACAGATAGCGGTGTAGATATTTCCATGTTCATACATATAGCGGTGTAGATATTTCCATGTTCATACAGATAGCGGTGCATGTATTTCCATGTTCATACAGATAGCGGTGTAGATATTTCCATGTTCACAGAGATGGCTGTGTAGATATTTCCATGTTCATACAGATAGCGGTGTAGATAATTCCATGTTCATACAGATAGCGGTGTAGATATTTCCATGTTCATCCAGATGGCTGTGTAGATATATCCATGTTCATACAGATGGCTGTGAAGATATTTCCATGTTCATACAGATAGCGGTGTAGATATTTCCATGTTCATACAGATAGCCGTGTAGATATTGCCATTTTCATAGCGATAGCGGTGCTGATACTTCCATGTTTATACAGGTAGCGGTGTACATATTTCCGTGTTTATACAGATAGCGGTGTAGATATTTCCATGTTCATACAGATAGCGGTGTAGATATTTCCATGTTTATACAGATAGCGGTGTAGATATCTCCTTCTTAATACAGATGGCGGTGTAGATATTTCCATGTTCATACAGATGGCGGTGTAGATATTTCCATGTTTATAGAGGTAGCGGTGTAGTTATTTCCATGTGCAAAGAGATAGCTGTGTAGATATTTCCATTTATATGCAGATAGTTGTGTAGATAATTCCATTTTCATGCAGATAGCGGTGTAGATATTTCCATGTTCAAACAGATAGCGGTGTAAATATTTCCATGTCCATACAGATAGCTGTGTAGATATTTCCATGTTTATACAGATAGCGGTGAAGATGTATGCATGTTTACACAGATAGCGGTGTAGATATTTCCATGTTCATACAGACGGCTGTGTAGACATATCCATGTTCATACAGATAGCGGTGTAGATATTTCCATGTTCATCCAGATGGCTGTGTACCTATTTCCATGTTCATACAGATAGTGGTGTAGATATTTCCATGTTCATACAGATAGCGGTGTAGATATTTCCATGTTCATACAGATAGCCGTGTAGATATTTCCATGTTCATACCGATAGCGCTGCTGATACTTCCATGTTTATACAGGTAGCGGTGTACATATTTCCGTGTTCATACAGGTAGCGGTGTAGATATTTCCATGTTCATACAGATAGCGATGTAGATATTTCCGTGTTCATACAGGTAGAGGTGTAGATATTTCCATGTTCATACAGATAGCGATGTAGATATTTCCATGTTTATACAGATAGCGGTGTAGATATCTACTTCTTAATACAGATGGTGGTGTAGATATTTATATGTTCATACAGATGGCATTGCAGATATTTCCATGTTCATACAGATGGTGGTGTAGATATTTCCATGTTTATAGAGATAGCGGTGTAGTTATTTCCATGTGCACAGAGATAGCTGTGGAAATATTTCCATGTATATGCAGATAGCTTTGTAGATATTTCCATTTTCATGCAGATAGCTGTGTAGATATTTCCATATTCAAACAGATAGCGGTGTAGATATTTCCATGTTCATACAGATAGCGGTGTGGATATTTCCATGTTTTTACAGATAGCGGTGAAGATGTATGCATGTTTACACAGATAGCGGTGTAGATATTTTCATGTTCATACAGATAGCGGTGTAGATATTTCCATGTTCATCCACACGGCTGTGTAGACATATCCATGTTCATACAGATGGCGGTGAAGATATTTCCATGTTCATACAGATGGCTGTGTAGATATATCCATTTTCATACAGATGGCGGTGAAGATTTTTCCATGTTCATACAGATGGCGGTGTAGATATTTCCATGTTCATACAGATAGCGGGGCTGATATTTCCATGTTTATACAGGTAGCAGTGTAGATATTTCCATGTTTATACAGATAGCGGTGTAGATATTTCCATGTTTATACACATAGCGGTGTAGATATTTCCATGTTTATACAGATAACAGTGTAGATATCTCCATCTTAATACAGATGGCGGTGTAGATATTTATATGTTCATACAGATGGCGGTGCAGATATTTCCATGTTCATACAGATGGTGGTGAAGATATTTCCATGTTCATACAGATGGTGGTGTAGATAATTCCATGTTCATACCGATAGCGGTGCTGATATTTCCATGTTTATACAGGTAGCGGTGTAGATATTTCCATGTTTATACAGATAGCGGTGTAGATATTTCCATGTTTATATACATAGCGGTGTAGAGATTTCCATGTTTATACAGATAGCGGTGTAGATATCTCCATCTTAATACAGATGGCGGTGTAGATATTTATAGGTTCATTTAGATGGCGGTGCAGATATTTCCATGTTCATACAGATAGCGGTGTAGTTATTTCCATGTGTAAAGAGATAGCTGTGTAGATATTTCCATGTATATGCAGATAGGTGTGTAGGCATTTCCATTTTCATGCAGATAGCGGTGTATATATTTCCCTGTTCAAACAGTTAGTGGTGTAGATATTTCCATATTCATAAAGATAGCAGTGTAGATATTTCCATGTTTATACAGATAGCGGTGAAGATTTATGCATGTTTACACAGATAGCGGTGTAGATATTTCCATGTTCATCCAGATGGCTGTGTAGATATATCCATGTTCATACAGATAGCGGTGTAGATATTTCCATGTTCATACAGATAGCGGTGCAGATATTTCCATGTTCATCCAGATGGCTGTGTAGATATATCCATGTTCATACAGATGGCGGTGAAGATATTTCCATGTTCATACAGATGGCGGTGTAGATATTTCCATGTTCATACAGATCGCGGTGTAGATATTTCCATGTTCTTACAGATAGCGGTGTAGGTATTTCCATGTTCATACAGATAGCGTTGTAGATATTTCAATGTTCGTCCAGATGGCTGTGTAGATATATCCATGTTCATTCAGATAGCGGTGTAGATATTTCCATGTTCATCCAGATAGCTGTGTAGCTATTTCCATGTTCATACAGATAGTGGTGTAGATATTTCCATGTTCATACAGATAGCGGTGTAGATATTTCCATGTTCATACAGATAGCCGTGTAGATATTGCCATGTTCATTCCGATAGCGGTGCTGATATTTCCAAGTTTATACAGGTAGCGGTGTACATATTTCCGTGTTTATATAGGTAGCGGTGTAGATATTTCCATGTTCATACAGATAGCGGTGTAGATATTTCCATGTTTATACACATAGCGGTGTAGATATCTCCTTCTTAATACAGATGGCGGTGTAGATATTTATATGTTCATACAGTTGGCGGTGCAGATATTTCCATGTTCATACAGATGGTGGTGTAGATATTTCCATGTTTATAGAGATAGCGGTGTAGTTATTTCCATGTGCAAAGAGATAGCTGTGTTGATATTTCCATGTAAATGCATATAGCTGTGTAGATATTTCCATTTTCATGCAAATAGCGGTGTAGATATTTCCATGTTCAAACAGATAGCGGTGTAGATATTTCCATGTTCATACAGATAGCGTTGTGGATATTTCCATGTTTATACAGATAGCGGTGAAGATGTATGCATGTTTACACAGATTGCGGTGTAGATATTTCCATGTTCATACAGATAGCGGTGTAGATATTTCCATGTTCATCCAGACAGCTCTGTAGACATATCCATGTTCATACAGATGGCGGTGAAGATATTTCCATGTTCATACAAATGGCTGTGTAGATATATCCATGTTCATACAGATGGAGGTGAAGATTTTTCCATGTTTTACAGATAGCGGTCTAGATATTTCCATGTTCATGCAGATAGCGGTGCTGATATTTCCATGTTTATACAGGTAGCAGTGTTGATATTTCCATGTTTATACAGATAGCGGTGTAGATATTTCCATGTTTATACACATAGCGGTGTAGATATTTCCATGTTTATACAGATAGCGGTGTAGATATCTCCATCTTAATACAGATGGCGGTGTAGATATTTATATGTTCATACAGATGGCGGTGCAGATATTTCCATGTTCATACAGATGGCGGTGAAGATATTTCCATGTTCATACAGATGGCGGTGTAGATACTTCCACGTTCATACTGATAGCGGTGCTGATATTTCCATGTTTATACAGGCAGCGGTGTAGATATTTCCATGTTTATACAGATAGCGGTGTAGATATGTCCATGTTTATACAGATAGTGGCATAGATATTTCCAGGTTTAAACAGATAGCGGTGAAGATATCTCCATTTTAATACAGATGGCGGTGTAGATACTTATATGTGCATACAGATAGCGGTGCTGATATTTCCATGTTTATACAGGTAGCCGTGTAGATATTTCCATGCTTATACAGATAGCGGTGTAAATTTTTCCAAGTTTATACAGATAGCGGTGTAGATATCTCCATCTTAGTACAGATGGTGGTGTGGAAATTTATATGTTCATACAGATGGCGGTGCAGATATTTCCATGTTCATACGGATGGCGGTGTAGATATTTCCATGATTATACAGATAGCAGTGTAGTTATTTCCATGTGTAAAGAGATAGCTTTGTAGATATTTCCATGTATATGCAGATAGCTGTGTAGATATTTCCATTTTCATGCAGATAGCGGTGAAGATGTATGCATGTTTACACAGATAGCGGTGTAGATATTTCCATGTACATACAGATAGCGGTGTAGATATTTCCATGTTCATCCAGATGTCTGTGTAGATATATCCATGTTCATACAGATGGCGTAGAAGATATTTCCATTTTCATACACATAGCGGTGTATATATTTCCATGTTCATACAGATGGCGGTGTAGATATTTCCATGTTCATAAAGATAGCGGTGTAGATATTTCCATGTTTATACAGATAGCGGTGTAGATATCTCCTTCTTTATACAGATGGCGGTGGAGATATTTATATGTTCATACCGATGGCGGTGCAGATATTTCCATGTTCATACAGATGGCAGTGTAGATATTTCCATGTTTATAGAGATAGCGGTGCAGATATTTCCATGTGTAAAGAGATAGCTGTGTAGATATTTCCATGTATATGCAGATATCTGTGTAGATATTTCCATTTTCATGCAGATAGCGGTGTAGATATTTCCATGTTCAAATAGATAGCAGTGTAGATATTGCCATGTTCATACAGATGGCGGTGTAGATATTTCCATGTTCATACAGATAGCGGTGTAGATATTTCCATGTTCATACAGATAGCCGTGTAGATATTGCCATGTTCATTCCGATAGCGGTGCTGATACTTCCAAGTTTATGCAGGTAGCGGTGTACATATTTCCGTGTTTATATAGGTAGCGGTGTAGATATTTCCATGTTCATACAGATAGCGGTGTAGATATTTCCATGTTTATACAGATAGCGGTGTAGATATCTCCTTCTTAATACAGATGGCGGTGTAGATATTTATATGTTCATACAGATGGCGGTGCAGATATTTCCATGTTCATACAGATGGTGGTGTAGATATTTCCATGTTTATAGAGATAGCGGTGTAGTTATTTCCATGTGCAAAGAGATAGCTGTGTTGATATTTCCATGTAAATGCAGATAGCTGTGTAGATATTTCCATTTTCATGCAAATAGCGGTGTAGATATTTCCATGTTCAAACAGATAGCGGTGTAGATATTTCCATGTTCATACAGATAGCGTTGTGGATATTTCCATGTTTATACAGATAGCGGTGAAGATGTATGCATGTTTACACAGATTGCGGTGTAGATATTTCCATGTTAATACAGATAGCGGTGTAGATATTTCCATGTTCATCCAGACAGCTCTGTAGACATATCCATGTTCATACAGATGGCGGTGAAGATATTTCCATGTTCATACAGATGGCTGTGTAGATATATCCATGTTCATTCAGATGACGGTGAAGATTTTTCCATGTTCATACAGATGGCGGTGTAGATATTTCCATGTTCATACAGATAGCGGTGCTGATATTTCCATGTTTATACAGGTAGCAGTGTAGATATTTCCATGTTTATACACATAGCGGTGTAGATATTTCCATGTTCATACAGATTGCGTTGTAGATATCTCCATCTTAATACAGATGGTGGTGTAGATATTTATATGTTCATACAGATGGCGCTGCAGATATTTCCATGTTCATACAGATGGCGGTGAAGTTATTTCCATGTTCATACAGATGGCGGTGTAGTTACTTCCATGTTCATACTGATAGCGGTGCTGATATTTCCATGTTTATACAGGTAGCGGTGTTGATATTTCCATGTTTATACACATAGCGGTGTAGATATTTCCATGTTTATACAGATAGCGGTGTAGATATCTCCATCTTAATACAGATGTCGGTGTAGATATTTATATGTTCTTTCAGATGGCGGTGCAGATATTTCCATGTTCATACAGATGGCGGTGTATCTATTTCGATGTTCATACAGATAGCAGTGTAGTTATTTCCATGTGTAAAGAGATAGCTGTGTAGATATTCCCATGTATATGCAGATAGCTTTGTAGATATTTCCATTTTCAAGCAGATAGCAGTGTATATACTTCCCTGTTCAAACAGACAGCGGTGTAGATATTTCCATGTTCATACAGATAGTGGTGTAGATATTTCCATGTTTGTACAGATAGCGGTGTAGATATCTCCATCTTAATACAGATGGCGGTGTAGATATTTATATGTTCATACAGATGGCGGTGCAGATATTTCCATGTTCCTACAGACGGCGGTGTAGATATTTCCATGTTCATACAGATAGTGGTGTAGTTATTTCCATGTGTAAAGAGATAGCTGTGTAGATATTTCCATGTATATGCAGATAGCTGTGTAGATATTTCCATTTTCATGCAGATAGCGGTGTATATATTTCCCTGTTCAAACAGTTAGCGGTGTAGATATTTCCATGTTCAGAAAGATAGCGGTGTAGATACTTCCATGTTTATACAGATAGCGGTGAAGATGTATGCATGTTTACACAGATAGCGGTGTAGATATTTCCATGTTCATCCAGATGGCTGTGTAGATATATCCATGTTCATACAGATAGCGGTGTAGATATTTCCATCTTCATACAGATAGAGGTGCAGATATTTCCATGTTCATCCAGATGGCTGTGTAGATATATCCATGTTCATACAGATGGCGGTGAAGATATTTCCATGTTCATACAGATAGCGGTGTAGATATTTCCATGTTCATACAGAAAGCGGTGTAGATATTTCCATGTTCATACAGATAGCTGTGTATATATTTCCATGTTTATACAGATAGCGGTGTAGATATCTCCATCTTAATACAGATGGCGGTGTAGATATTTATATGTTCATACAGATGGCGGTGCAGATATTTCCATGTTCATACAGATGGCGGTGAAGATATTTCCATGTTCATACAGATGGCGGTGTAGATACTTCCACGTTCATACTGATAGCGGTGCTGATATTTCCATGTTTATACAGGCAGCGGTGTAGATATTTCCATGTTTATACAGATAGCGGTGTAGATATGTCCATGTTTATACAGATAGTGGCATAGATATTTCCAGGTTTAAACAGATAGCGGTGAAGATATCTCCATTTTAATACAGATGGCGGTGTAGATACTTATATGTGCATACAGATAGCGGTGCTGATATTTCCATGTTTATACAGGTAGCCGTGTAGATATTTCCATGCTTATACAGATAGCGGTGTAAATTTTTCCAAGTTTATACAGATAGCGGTGTAGATATCTCCATCTTAGTACAGATGGTGGTGTGGAAATTTATATGTTCATACAGATGGCGGTGCAGATATTTCCATGTTCATACGGATGGCGGTGTAGATATTTCCATGATTATACAGATAGCAGTGTAGTTATTTCCATGTGTAAAGAGATAGCTTTGTAGATATTTCCATGTATATGCAGATAGCTGTGTAGATATTTCCATTTTCATGCAGATAGCGGTGAAGATGTATGCATGTTTACACAGATAGCGGTGTAGATATTTCCATGTACATACAGATAGCGGTGTAGATATTTCCATGTTCATCCAGATGTCTGTGTAGATATATCCATGTTCATACAGATGGCGTAGAAGATATTTCCATTTTCATACACATAGCGGTGTATATATTTCCATGTTCATACAGATGGCGGTGTAGATATTTCCATGTTCATAAAGATAGCGGTGTAGATATTTCCATGTTTATACAGATAGCGGTGTAGATATCTCCATCTTAATACAGATGGCGGTGTAGATATTTATATGTTCATACAGATGGCGGTGCAGATATTTCCATGTTCATACAGATGGCGGTGAAGTTATTTCCATGTTCATACAGATGGCGGTGTAGATACTTCCATGTTCATACTGATAGCGGTGCTGATATTTCCATGTTTATACAGGCAGCGGTGTAGATATTTCCATGTTTATACAGATAGCGGTGTAGATATCTCCTTCTTTATACAGATGGCGGTGGAGATATTTATATGTTCATACCGATGGCGGTGCAGATATTTCCATGTTCATACAGATGGCGGTGTAGATATTTCCATGTTTATAGAGATAGCGGTGTAGATATTTCCATGTGTAAAGAGATAGCTGTGTAGATATTTCCATGTATATGCAGATATCTGTGTAGATATTTCCATTTTCATGCAGATAGCGGTGTAGATATTTCCATGTTCAAATAGATAGCAGTGTAGATATTGCCATGTTCATACAGATAGCGGTGTAGATATTTCCATGTTCATACAGATAGCGGTGTAGATATTTCCATGTTCATACAGATAGCCGTGTAGATATTTCCATGTTCATTCCGATAGCGGTGCTGATACTTCCAAGTTTATACAGGTAGCGGTGTACATATTTCTGTGTTTATATAGGTAGCGGTGTAGATATTTCCATGTTCATACAGATAGCGGTGTAGATATTTCCATGTTTATACAGACAGCGGTGTAGATATCTCCTTCTTAATACAGATGTCGGTGTAGATATTTATATGTTCTTTCAGATGGCGGTGCAGATATTTCCATGTTCATACAGATGGCGGTGTATCTATTTCGATGTTCATACAGATAGCAGTGTAGTTATTTCCATGTGTAAAGAGATAGCTGTGTAGATATTCCCATGTATATGCAGATAGCTTTGTAGATATTTCCATTTTCAAGCAGATAGCAGTGTATATACTTCCCTGTTCAAACAGATAGCGGTGTAGATATTTCCATGTTCATACAGATAGTGGTGTAGATATTTCCATGTTTGTACAGATAGCGGTGTAGATATCTCCATCTTAATACAGATGGCGGTGTAGATATTTATAAGTTCATACAGATGGCGGTGCAGATATTTCCATGTTCCTACAGACGGCGGTGTAGATATTTCCATGTTCATACAGATAGTTGTGTAGTTATTTCCATGTGTAAAGAGATAGCTGTGTAGATATTTCCATGTATATGCAGATAGCTGTGTAGATATTTCCATTTTCATGCAGATAGCGGTGTATATATTTCCCTGTTCAAACAGTTAGCGGTGTAGATATTTCCATGTTCAGAAAGATAGCGGTGTAGATACTTCCATGTTTATACAGATAGCGGTGAAGATGTATGCATGTTTACACAGATAGCGGTGTAGATATTTCCATGTTCATCCAGATGGCTGTGTAGATATATCCATGTTCATACAGATAGCGGTGTAGATATTTCCATCTTCATACAGATAGCGGTGCAGATATTTCCATGTTCATCCAGATGGCTGTGTAGATATATCCATGTTCATACAGATGGCGGTGAAGATATTTCCATGTTCATACAGATAGCGGTGTAGATATTTCCATGTTCATACAGAAAGCGGTGTAGATATTTCCGTGTTCATACAGATAGCGGTGTATATATTTCCATGTTCATACAGATAGCAGTGTAGATATTTCCATTTTCAAGCAGATAGCGCTGTATATATTTCCATGTTCAAACAGATAGCGGTGTAGATATTTCCATGTTCATAAAGATAGCGGTGTAGATAATTCCATGTTTATACAGATAGCGGTGAAAATGTATGCATGTTTACACAGATAGCGGTGTAGATATTTCCATGTTCATCCAGATGGCTGTGTAGATATATCCATGTTCATACAGATGGCGGTGAAGATATTTCCATGTTCATACAGATAGCGGTGTAGATATTTCCATGTTCATACAGATAGCGGTGTAGATATTTCCATGTTCATACAGATAGCGTTGTGGATATTTCCATGTTTATACAGATAGCGGTGAAGATGTATGCATGTTTACACAGATTGCGGTGTAGATATTTCCATGTTCATACAAATAGCGGTGTAGATATTTCCATGTTCATCCAGACAGCTCTGTAGACATATCCATGTTCATACAGATGGCGGTGAAGATATTTCCATGTTCATACAGATGGCTGTGTAGATATATCCATGTTCATACAGATGGAGGTGAAGATTTTTCCATGTTCATACAGATGGCGGTGTAGATATTTCCATGTTCATGCAGATAGCGGTGCTGATATTTCCATGTTTATACAGGTAGCAGTGTTGATATTTCCATGTTTATACAGATAGCGGTGTAGATATTTCCATGTTTATACACATAGCGGTGTAGATATTTCCATGTTTATACAGATAGCGGTGTAGATATCTCCATCTTAATACAGATGGCGGTGTAGATATTTATATGTTCATACAGATGGCGGTGCAGATATTTCCATGTTCATACAGATGGCGGTGAAGATATTTAAATGTTCATACAGATGGCGGTGTAGATACTTCCATGTTCATACTGATAGCGGTGCTGATATTTCCATGTTTATACAGGCAGCGGTGTAGATATTTCCATGTTTATACAGATAGCGGTGTAGATATGTCCATGTTTATACAGATAGCGGCATAGATATTTCCATGTTTATACAGATAGCGGTGAAGATATCTCCATTTTAATACAGATGGCGGTGTAGATATTTATATGTGCATACAGATAGCGGTGCAGATATTTCCATGTTTATACAGGTAGCCGTGTAGATATTTCCATGCTTATACAGATAGCGGTGTAAATTTTTCCAAGTTTATACAGATAGCGGTGTAGATATCTCCATCTTAGTACAGATGGTGGTGTGGAAATTTATATGTTCATACAGATGGCGGTGCAGATATTTCCATGTTCATACGGATGGCGGTGTAGATATTTCCATGATTATAGAGATAGCAGTGTAGTTATTTCCATGTGTAAAGAGATAGCTTTGTAGATATTTCCATGTATATGCAGATAGCTGTGTAGATATTTCCATTTTCATGCAGATAGCGGTGAAGATGTATGCATGTTTACACAGATAGCGGTGTAGATATTTCCATGTACATACAGATAGCGGTGTAGATATTTCCATGTTCATCCAGATGGCTGTGTAGATATATCCATGTTCATACAGATGGCGTTGAAGATATTTCCATGTTGATACACATAGCGCTGTATATATTTCCATGTTCAAACAGATAGCGGTGTAGATATTTCCATGTTCATAAAGATAGCGGTGTAGATAATTCCATGTTTATACAGATAGCGGTGAAAATGTATGCATGTTTACACAGATAGCGGTGTAGATATTTCCATGTTCATCCAGATGGCTGTTTAGATATATCCATGTTCATACAGATTGCGGTGAAGATATTTCCATGTTCATACAGATAGCGGTGTAGATATTTCCATGTTCATACAGATAGCGGTGTAGATATTTCCATGTTCATACAGATAGCGGTGCATGTATTTCCATGTTCATACAGATAGCGGTGTAGATATTTCCATGTTCACCCAGATGGCTGTGTAGATATTTCCATGTTCATACAGATAGCGGTGTAGATATTTCCATGTTCATACAGATAGCGGTGTGGATATTTCCATGTTCATCCAGATGGCTGTGTAGATATATCCATGTTCATACAGATGGCTGTGAAGATATTTCCATGTTCATACAGATAGCAGTGTAGATATTTCCATGTTCATACAGATAGCCGTGTAGATATTACCATTTTCAAACCGATATCGGTGCTGATACTTCCATGTTTATACAGGTAGCGGTGTATATATTTCCGTGTTTATACAGATAGCGGAGTAGATATTTCCATGTTCATACAGATAGCGGTGTAGATATTTCCATGTTTATACAGATAGCGGTGTAGATATCTCCTTCTTAATACAGATGGCGGTGTAGATATTTCCATGTTCATACAGATGGCGGTGTAGATATTTCCATGTTTATAGAGGTAGCGGTGTAGTTATTTCCATGTGCAAAGAGATAGCTGTGTTGATATTTCCATGTAAATGCAGATAGCTGTGTAGATATTTCCATTTTCATGCAAATAGCGGTGTAGATATTTCCATGTTCAAACAGATAGCGGTGTAGATATTTCCATGTTCATACAGATAGCGTTGTGGATATTTCCATGTTTATACAGATAGCGGTGAAGATGTATGCATGTTTACACAGATAGCGGTGTAGATATTTCCATGTTCACCCAGATGGCTGTGTAGATATTTCCATGTTCATACAGATAGCGGTGTAGATATTTCCATGTTCATACAGATAGCGGTGTAGATATTTCCATGTTCATCCAGATGGCTGTGTAGATATATCCATGTTCATACAGATGGCTGTGAAGATATTTCCATGTTCATACAGATAGCAGTGTAGATATTTCCATGTTCATACAGATAGCCGTGTAGATATTTCCATTTTCATACCGATAGCGGTGCTGATACTTCCATGTTTATACAGGTAGCGGTGTACATATTTCCGTGTTTATACAGATAGCGGTGTAGATATTTCCATGTTCATACAGATAGCGGTGTAGATATTTCCATGTTTATACAGATAGCGGTGTAGATATCTCCTTCTTAATACAGATGGCGGTGTAGATATTTCCATGTTCATAAAGATGGCGGTGTAGATATTTCCATGTTTATAGAGGTAGCGGTGTAGTTATTTCCATGTGCAAAGAGATAGCTGTGTAGCTATTTCCATTTATATGCAGATAGTTGTGTAGATATTTCCATTTTCATGCAGATAGCGGTGTAGATATTTCCATGTTCAAACAGATAGCGGTGTAAATATTTCCATGTCCATACAGATAGCTGTGTAGATATTTCCATCTTTATACAGATAGCGATGAAGATATATGCATGTTTACACAGATAGCGGTGTAGATATTTCCATGTTCATACAGACGGCTGTGTAGACATATCCATGTTCATACAGATAGCGGTGTAGATATTTCCATGTTCATCCAGATGGCTGTGTAGCTATTTCCATGTTCATACAGATGGCTGTGTAGATATGTCCATGTTCATACAGATAGCGGAGTATGTATTTCCATGTTCATACAGATAGCGTTGTAGATATTTCAATGTTCATCCAGATGGCTGTGTAGATATATCCATGTTCATTCAGATAGCGGTGTAGATATTTCCATGTTCATCCAGATAGCTGTGTAGCTATTTCCATGTTCATACAGATAGTGGTGTAGATATTTCCATGTTCATACAGATAGCGGTGTAGATATTTCCATGTTCATACAGATAGCCGTGTAGATATTGCCATGTTCATTCCGATAGCGGTGCTGATACTTCCAAGTTTATACAGGTAGCGGTGTACATATTTCCGTGTTTATATAGGTAGCGGTGTAGATATTTCCATGTTCATACAGATAGCGGTGTAGATATTTCCATGTTTATACACATAGCGGTGTAGATATCTCCTTCTTAATACAGATGGCGGTGTAGATATTTATATGTTCATACAGATGGCGTTGCAGATATTTCCATGTTCATACAGATGGTGCTGTAGATATTTCCATGTTTATAGAGATAGCGGTGTAGTTATTTCCATTTGCAAAGAGATAGCTGTGTTGATATTTCCATGTAAATGCAGATAGCTGTGTAGATATTTCCATTTTCATGCAAATAGCGGTGTAGATATTTCCATGTTCAAACAGATAGCGGTGTAGATATTTCCATGTTCATACAGATAGCGTTGTGGATATTTCCATGTTTATACAGATAGCGGTGAAGATGTATGCACGTTTACACAGATTGCGGTGTAGATATTTCCATGTTCATACAGATAGCGGTGTAGATATTTCCATGTTCATCCAGACAGCTCTGTAGACATATCCATGTTCATACAGATGGCGGTGAAGATATTTCCATGTTCATACAGATGGCTGTGTAGATATATCCATGTTCATTCAGATGGAGGTGAAGATTTTTCCATGTTCATACAGATGGCGGTGTAGATATTTCCATGTTCATGCAGATACCGGTGCTGATATTTCCATGTTTATACAGGTAGCAGTGTTGATATTTCCATGTTTATACAGATAGCGGTGTAGATATTTCCATGTTTATAAACATAGCGGTGTAGATATTTCCATGTTTATACAGATAGCGGTGTAGATATCTCCATCTTAATACAGATGGCGGTGTAGATATTTATATGTTCATACAGATGGCGGTGCAGATATTTCCATGTTAATACAGATGGCGGTGAAGATATTTCCATGTTCATACAGATGGCGGTGTAGATACTTCCATGTTCATACTGATAGCGGTGCTGATATTTCCATGTTTATACAGCTAGCGGTGTAGATATTTCCATGTTTATACAGATAGCGGTGTAGATATGTCCATGTTTATACAGATAGCGGCATAGATATTTCCAGGTTTATACAGAAAGCGGTGAAGATATCTCCATTTTAATACAGATGGCGGTGTAGATATTTATATGTGCATACAGATAGCGGTGCTGATATTTCCATGTTTATACAGATTGCGGTGCAGATATCTCCTTCTTTATACAGATGGCGGTGGAGATATTTATATGTTCATACCGATGGCGGTGCAGATATTTCCATGTTCATACAGATGGCGGTGTAGATATTTCCATGTTTATAGAGATAGCGGTGTAGATATTTCCATGTGTAAAGAGATAGCTGTGTAGATATTTCCATGTATATGCAGATATCTGTGTAGATATTTCCATTTTCATGCAGATAGCAGTGTAGATATTTCCATGTTCAAATAGATAGCTGTGTAGATATTGCCATGTTCATACAGATAGCGGTGTAGATATTTCCATGTTCATACAGATAGCGTTGTAGATATTTCCATGTTCATACAGATAGCCGTGTAGATATTGCCATGTTCATTCCGATAGCGGTGCTGATACTTCCAAGTTTATACAGGTAGCGGTGTACATATTTCCGTGTTTATATAGGTAGCGGTGTAGATATTTCCATGTTCATACAGATTGCGGTGTAGATATTTCCATGTTTATACAGATAGCGGTGTAGATATCTCCTTCTTAATACAGATGGCGGTGTAGATATTTATATGTTCATACAGATGGCGGTGCAGATATTTCCATGTTCATACAGATGGTGGTGTAGATATTTCCATGTTTATAGAGATAGCGGTGTAGTTATTTCCATGTGCAAAGAGATAGCTGTGTTGATATTTCCATGTAAATGCAGATAGCTGTGTAGATATTTCCATTTTCATGCAAATAGCGGTGTAGATATTTCCATGTTCAAAGAGATAGCGGTGTAGATATTTCCATGTTCATACAGATAGCGTTGTGGATATTTCCATGTTTATACAGATAGCGGTGAAGATGTATGCATGTTTACACAGATTGCGGTGTAGATATTTCCATGTTAATACAGATAGCGGTGTAGATATTTCCATGTTCATCCAGACAGCTCTGTAGACATATCCATGTTCATACAGATGGCGGTGAAGATATTTCCATGTTCATACAGATGGCTGTGTAGATATATCCATGTTCATACAGATGGCGGTGAAGATTTTTCCATGTTCATACAGATGGCGGTGTAGATATTTCCATGTTCATGCAGATAGCGGTGCTGATATTTCCACGTTTATACAGGTAGCAGTGTAGATATTTCCATGTTTATACAGATAGCGGTGTAGATATTTCCATGTTTATACACATAGCGGTGTAGATATTTCCAAGTTTATTCAGATAGCGGTGTAGATATCTCCATCTTAATACAGATGGCGGTGTAGATATTTATATGTTCATACAGATGGCGGTGCAGATATTTCCATGTTCATACAGATGGCGGTGAAGATA
Organism: Gorilla gorilla gorilla; assembly: GCF_029281585.2. Taxonomy (NCBI): domain Eukaryota; kingdom Metazoa; phylum Chordata; class Mammalia; order Primates; family Hominidae; genus Gorilla; species Gorilla gorilla. The sequence continues at coordinate 7,539,206 of NC_073239.2, read as the reverse complement.
TTTCCATGTTCATACAGATGGCGGTGTAGATACTTCCATGTTCATACTGATAGCGGTGCTGATATTTCCATGTTTATACAGGTAGCGGTGTAGATATTTCCATGTTTATACAGATAGCGGTGTAGATATGTCCATGTTTATAGAGATAGCGGCATAGATATTTCCAGGTTTATACAGATAGCGGTGAAGATATCTCCATCTTAATACAGATGGCGGTGTAGATATTTATATGTGCATACAGATAGCGGTGCTGATATTTCCATGTTTATACAGGTAGCCGTGTAGATATTTCCACGCTCATACAGATAGCGGTGTAAATTTTTCCAAGTTTATACAGATAGCGGTGTAGATATCTCCATCTTAGTACAGATGGTGGTGTGGAAATTTATATGTTCATAAAGATGGCGGTGCAGATATTTCCATGTTCATACGGATGGCGGTGTAGATATTTCCATGATTATAGAGATAGCCGTGTAGTTATTTCCATGTGTAAAGAGATAGCTTTGTAGATATTTCCATGTATATGCAGATAGCTGTGTAGATATTTCTATTTTCTTGCAGATAGCGGTGAAGATGTATGCATGTTTACACAGATAGCGGTGTAGATATTTCCATGTACATACAGATAGCGGTGTAGATATTTCCATGTTCATCCAAATGTCTGTGTAGATATATCCATGTTCATACAGATGGCGTTGAAGGTATTTCCATTTTCATACACATAGCGGTGTATATATTTCCATGTTCAAACAGATGGCGCTGTACATATTTCCATGTTCATAAACATAGCGGTGTAGATATTTCCATGTTTATACAGATAGAGGTGTAGATATCTCCTTCTTTATACAGATGGCGGTGGAGATATTTATATGTTCATACCGACGGCGGTGCAGATATTTCCATGTTCATACAGATGGCGGTGTAGATATTTCCATGTTTATAGAGATAGCGGTGTAGATATTTCCATGTGTAAAGAGATTGCTGTGTAGATATTTCCATGTATATGCAGATATCTGTGTAGATATTTCCATTTTCATGCAGATAGCGGTGTAGATATTTCCATGTTCAAATAGATAGCAGTGTAGATATTGCCATGTTCATACAGATAGCGGTGTAGATATTTCCATGTTTATACAGATAGCTGTGAAGATGTATGCATGTTTACACAGATAGCGGTGTAGATATTTCCATGTTCATAAAGATAGCGGTGTAGATAATTCCATGTTTATACAGATAGCTGTGAAAATGTACGCATGTTTACACAGATAGCGGTGTAGATATTTCCATGTTCATCCAGATGGCTGTGTAGATATATCCATGTTCATACAGATGGCGGTGAAGATATTTCCATGTTCATACAGATAGCGGTGTAGATATTTCCATGTTCATACAGATAGCAGTGTAGATATTTCCATGTTCATACAGATAGCGGTGCATGTATTTCCATGTTCATACAGATAGCGGTGTAGATATTTCCATGTTCACCCAGATGGCTGTGTAGATATTTCCATGTTCATACAGATAGCGGTGTAGATATTTCCATGTTTATAGAGATAGCGGTGTAGTTATTTCCATGTGCAAAGAGATAGCTGTGGAAATATTTCCATGTATATGCAGATAGCTTTGTAGATATTTCCATTTTCATGCAGATAGTGGTGTAGATATTTCCATATTCAAACAGATAGCGGTGTAGATATTTCCATGTTCATACAGATAGCGGTGTGGATATTTCCATGTTTTTACAGATAGCGGTGAAGATGTATGCATGTTTACACCGATAGCGGTGTAGATATTTTCATGTTCATACAGATAGCGGTGTAGATATTTCCATGTTCATCCACACGGCTGTGTAGACATATCCATGTTCATACAGATGGCGGTGAAGATATTTCCATGTTCATACAGATGTCTGTGTAGATATATCCATGTTCATACATATGGCGGTGAAGATTTTTCCATGTTCATACAGATGGCGGTGTAGATATTTCCATCTTCATACAGATAGCGGTGCAGATATTTCCATGTTCATCCAGATGGCTGTGTAGATATATCCATGTTCATACAGATGGCGGTGAAGATATTTCCATGTTCATACAGATAGCGGTGTAGATATTTCCATGTTCATACAGAAAGCGGTGTAGATATTTCCATGTTCATACAGATAGCGGTTTATATATTTCCATGTTCATACAGATAGCAGTGTACATATTTCCATTTTCAAGCAGATAGCTCTGTATATATTTCCATGTTCAAATAGATAGCCGTGTAGATATTTCCATGTTCATAAAGATAGCGGTGTAGATAATTCCATGTTTATACAGATAGCAGTGAAAATGTATGCATGTTTACACAGATAGCGGTTTAGATATTTCCATGTTCATCCAGATGGCTGTGTAGATATATCCATGTTCATACAGATGGCGGTGAAGATATTTCCATGTTCATACAGATAGCGGTGTAGATATTTCCATGTTCATACAGATAGCGGTGTAGATATTTCCATGTTCATACAGATAGCGGTGCATGTATTTCCATGTTCATACAGATAGCGTTGTAGATATTTCCATGTTCACCCAGATGGCTGTGTAGATATTTCCATGTTCATACAGATAGTTGTGTAGATATTTCCATGTTCATACAGATAGCGGTGTAGATATTTCCATGTTCATCCAGATGGCTGTGTAGATATATCCATGTTCATACAGATGGCTGTGAAGATATTTCCATGTTCATACAGATAGCGGTGTAGATATTTCCATGTTCATACAGATAGCCGTGTAGATATTGCCATTTTCATACCGATAGCGGTGCTGGTACTTCCATGTTTATACAGGTAGCGGTGTACATATTTCCGTGTTTATACAGATAGCGGTGTAGATATTTCCATGTTCATACAGATAGCGGTGTAGATATTTCCATGTTTATATAGATAGCGGTGTAGATATCTCCTTCTTAATACAGATGGCGGTGTATATATTTCCGTGTTCATACAGATGGCGGTGTAGATATTTCCATGTTTATAGAGGTAGCGGTGGAGTTATTTCCATGTGCAAAGAGATAGCTGTGTAGATATTTCCATTTATATGCAGATAGTTGTGTAGATATTTCCATTTTCATGCAGATAGCGGTGTAGATATTTCCATGTTCAAACAGATAGCGGTGTAAATATTTCCATGTCCATACAGATAGCTGTGTAGATATTTCCATGTTTATACAGATAGCGGTGAAGATATATGCATGTTTACACAGATAGCGGTGTAGATATTTCCATGTTCATACAGACGGCTGTGTAGACATATCCATGTTCATACAGATAGCGGTGTAGATATTTCCATGTTCATCCAGATGGCTGTGTAGCTATTTCCATGTTCATACAGATAGTGGTGTAGATATTTCCATGTTCATACAGATAGCGGTGTAGATATTTCCATGTTCATACAGATAGCCGTGTAGATATTTCCATGTTCATACCGATAGCGCTGCTGATACTTCCATGTTTATACAGGTAGCGGTGTACATATTTCCGTGTTCATACAGGTAGCGGTGTAGATATTTCCATGTTCATACAGATAGCGATGTAGATATTTCCATGTTTATACAGATAGCGGTGTAGATATCTACTTCTTAATACAGATGGTGGTGTAGATATTTATATGTTCATACAGATGGCAGTGCAGATATTTCCATGTTCATACAGATGGTGGTGTAGATATTTCCATGTTTATAGAGATAGCGGTGTAGTTATTTCCATGTGCAAAGAGATAGCTGTGGAAATATTTCCATGTATATGCAGATAGCTTTGTAGATATTTCCATTTTCATGCAGATAGCGGTGTAGATATTTCCATATTCAAACAGATAGCGGTGTAGATATTTCCATGTTCATACAGATAGCGGTGTGGATATTTCCATGTTTTTACAGATAGCGGTGAAGATGTATGCATGTTTACACAGATAGCGGTGTAGATATTTTCATTTTCATGCAGATAGCGGTGTAGATATTTCCATGTTCATCCACACGGCTGTGTAGACATATCCATGTTCATACAGATGGCGGTGAAGATATTTCCATGTTCATACAGATGGCTGTGTAGATATATCCATGTTCATACAGATGGCGGTGAAGATTTTTCCATGTTCATACAGATGGCGGTGTAGATATTTCCATGTTCATACAGATAGCGGGGCTGATATTTCCATGTTTATACAGGTAGCAGTGTAGATATTTCCATGTTTATACAGATAGCGGTGTAGATATTTCCATGTTTATACACATAGCGGTGTAGATATTTCCATGTTTATACAGATAACAGTGTAGATATCTCCATCTTAATACAGATGGCGGTGTAGATATTTATATGTTCATACAGATGGCGGTGCAGATATTTCCATGTTCATACAGATGGTGGTGAAGATATTTCCTTGTTCATACAGATGGTGGTGTAGATACTTCCATGTTCATACTGATAGCGGTGCTGATATTTCCATTTTTATACAGGTAGCGGTGTAGATATTTCCATGTTTATACAGATAGCGGTGTAGATATTTCCATGTTTATATACATAGCGGTGTAGATATTTCCATGTTTATACAGATAGCGGTGTAGATATCTCCATCTTAATACAGATGGCGGTGTAGATATTTATATGTTCATTTAGATGGCGGTGCAGATATTTCCATGTTCATACAGATGGCGGTGTAGATATTTCCATGTTCATACAGATAGCGGTGTAGTTATTTCCATGTGTAAAGAGATAGCTGTGTAGATATTTCCATGTATATGCAGATAGCTTTGTAGACATTTGCATTTTCATGCAGATAGCGGTGTATATATTTCCCTGTTCAAACAGTTAGTGGTGTAGATATTTCCATGTTCATAAAGATAGCAGTGCAGATATTTCCATGTTTATACAGATAGCGGTGAAGATTAATGCATGTTTACACAGATAGCGGTGTAGATATTTCCATGTTCATACAGATGGCTGTGTAGATATATCCATGTTCATACAGATAGCGGTGTAGATATTTCCATGTTCATACAGATAGCGGTGCAGATATTTCCATGTTCATCCAGATGGCTGTGTAGATATATCCATGTTCATACAGATGGCGGTGAAGATATTTCCATGTTCATACAGATGGCGGTGTAGATATTTCCATGTTCATACAGATAGCGGTGTAGATATTTCCATGTTCATACAGATAGCGGTGTATGTATTTCCATGTTCATACAGATAGCGTTGTAGATATTTGAATGTTCATCCAGATGGCTGTGTAGATATATCCATGTTCATTCAGATAGCGGTGTAGATATTTCCATGTTCATCCAGATAGCTGTGTAGCTATTTCCATGTTCATACAGATAGTGGTGTAGATATTTCCATGTTCATACAGATAGCGGTGTAGATATTTCCATGTTCATACAGATAGCCGTTTAGATATTGCCATGTTCATTCCGATAGCGGTGCTGATACTTCCAAGTTTATACAGGTAGCGGTGTAAATATTTCCGTGTTTATATAGGTAGCGGTGTAGATATTTCCATGTTCATACAGATAGCGGTGTAGATATTTCCATGTTTATACACATAGCGGTGTAGATATCTCCTTTTTAATACAGATGGTGGTGTAGATATTTATATGTTCATACAGATGGCGTTGCAGATATTTCCATGTTCATACAGATGGTGCTGTAGATATTTCCATGTTTATAGAGATAGCGGTGTAGTTATTTCCATGTGCAAAGAGATAGCTGTGTTGATATTTCCATGTAAATGCAGATAGCTGTGTAGATATTTCCATTTTCATGCAAATAGCGGTGTAGATATTTCCATGTTCAAACAGATAGCGGTGTAGATATTTCCATGTTCATACAGATAGCGTTGTGGATATTTCCATGTTTATACAGATAGCGGTGAAGATGTATGCATGTTTACACAGATTGCGGTGTAGATATATCCATGTTCATATAGATAGCGGTGTAGATATTTCCATGTTCATCCAGACAGCTCTGTAGACATATCCATGTTCATACAGATGGCGGTGAAGATATTTCCATGTTCATACAGATGGCTGTGTAGATATATCCATGTTCATACAGATGGAGGTGAAGATTTTTCCATGTTCATACAGATGGCGGTGTAGATATTTCCATGTTCATGCAGATACCGGTGCTGATATTTCCATGTTTATACAGGTAGCAGTGTTGATATTTCCATGTTTATACAGATAGCGGTGTAGATATTTCCATGTTTATAAACATAGCGGTGTAGATATTTCCATGTTTATACAGATAGCGGTGTAGATATCTCCATCTTAATACAGATGGCGGTGTAGACATTTATATGTTCATACAGATGGCGGTGCAGATATTTCCATGTTAATTCAGATGGCGGTGAAGATATTTCCATGTTCATACAGATGGCGGTGTAGATACTTCCATGTTCATACTGATAGCGGTGCTGATATTTCCATGTTTATACAGGTAGCGGTGTAGATATTTCCATGTTTATACAGATAGCGGTGTAGATATGTCCATGTTTATACAGATAGCGGCATAGATATTTCCAGGTTTATACAGAAAGCGGTGAAGATATCTCCATTTTAATACAGATGGCGGTGTAGATATTTATATGTGCATACAGATACCGGTGCTGATATTTCCATGTTTATACACGTAGCCGTGTAGATATTTCCATGCTTATACAGATAGCGGTGTAAATTTTTCCAAGTTTATACAGATAGCGGTGTAGATATCTCCATCTTAGTACAGATGGTGGTGTGGAAATTTTTATGTTCATACAGATGGCGGTGCAGATATTTCCATGTTCATACGGATGGCGGGGTAGATATTTCCATGATTATAGAGATAGCAGTGTAGTTATTTCCATGTGTAAAGAGATAGCTTTGTATATATTTCCATGTATATGCAGATAGCTGTGTAGATATTTCCATTTTCATGCAGATAGCGCTGAAGATGTATGCATGTTTACGCAGATAGCGGTGTAGATATTTCCATGTACATACAGATAGCGGTGTAGATATTTCCATGTTCATCCAGATGGCTGTGTAGATATATCCATGTTCATACAGATGGCGTTGAAGGTATTTCCATTTTCATACACATAGCGGTGTATATATTTCCATGTTCATACAGATGGCGGTGTAGATATTTCCATGTTCATAAAGATAGCGGTGTAGATATTTCCATGTTTATACAGATTGCGGTGCAGATATCTCCTTCTTTATACAGATGGCGGTGGAGATATTTATATGTTCATACCGATGGCGATGCAGATATTTCCATGTTCATACAGATGGCGGTGTAGATATTTCCATGTTTATAGAGATAGCGGTGTAGATATTTCCATGTGTAAAGAGATAGCTGTGTAGATATTTCCATGTATATGCAGATATCTGTGTAGATATTTCCATTTTCATGCAGATAGCAGTGTAGATATTTCCATGTTCAAATAGATAGCAGTGTAGATATTGCCATGTTCATACAGATAGCGGTGTAGATATTTCCATGTTCATACAGATAGCGTTGTAGATATTTCCATGTTCATACAGATAGCCGTGTAGATATTGCCATGTTCATTCCGATAGCGGTGCTGATACTTCCAAGTTTATACAGGTAGCGGTGTACATATTTCCGTGTTTATATAGGTAGCGGTGTAGATATTTCCATGTTCATACAGATTGCGGTGTAGATATTTCCATGTTTATACAGATAGCGGTGTAGATATCTCCTTCTTAATACAGATGTCGGTGTAGATATTTATATGTTCATACAGATGGCGGTGCAGATATTTCCATGTTCATACAGATGGTGGTGTAGATATTTCCATGTTTATAGAGATAGCGGTGTAGTTATTTCCATGTGCAAAGAGATAGCTGTGTTGATATTTCCATGTAAATGCAGATAGCTGTGTAGATATTTCCATTTTCATGCAAATAGCGGTGTAGATATTTCCATGTTCAAACAGATAGCGGTGTAGATATTTCCATGTTCATACAGATAGCGTTGTGGATATTTCCATGTTTATACAGATAGCGGTGTAGATGTATGCATGTTTACACAGATTGCGGTGTAGATATTTCCATGTTAATACAGATAGCGGTGTAGATATTTCCATGTTCATCCAGACAGCTCTGTAGACATATCCATGTTCATACAGATGGCGGTGAAGATATTTCCATGTTCATACAGATGGCTGTGTAGATATATCCATGTTCATACAGATGGCGGTGAAGATTTTTCCATGTTCATACAGATGGCGGTGTAGATATTTCCATGTTCATGCAGATAGCGGTGCTGATATTTCCACGTTTATACAGGTAGCAGTGTAGATATTTCCATGTTTATACAGATAGCGGTGTAGATATTTCCATGTTTATACACATAGCGGTGTAGATATTTCCAAGTTTATTCAGATAGCGGTGTAGATATCTCCATCTTAATACAGATGGCGGTGTAGATATTTATATGTTCATACAGATGGCGGTGCAGATATTTCCATGTTCATACAGATGGCGGTGAAGATATTTCCATGTTCATACAGATGGCGGTGTAGATACTTCCATGTTCATACTGATAGCGGTGCTGATATTTCCATGTTTATACAGGTAGCGGTGTAGATATTTCCATGTTTATACAGATAGCGGTGTAGATATGTCCATGTTTATACAGATAGCGGCATAGTTATTTCCAGGTTTATACAGATAGCGGTGAAGATATCTCCATCTTAATACAGATGGCGGTGTAGATATTTATATGTGCATACAGATAGCGGTGCTGATATTTCCATGTTTATACAGGTAGCCGTGTAGATATTTCCACGCTCATACAGATAGCGGTGTAAATTTTTCCAAGTTTATACAGATAGCGGTGTAGATATCTCCATCTTAGTACAGATGGTGGTGTGGAAATTTATATGTTCATACAGATGGCGGTGCAGATATTTCCATGTTCATACGGATGGCGGTGTAGATATTTCCATGATTATAGAGATAGCCGTGTAGTTATTTCCATGTGTAAAGAGATAGCTTTGTAGATATTTCCATGTATATGCAGATAGCTGTGTAGATATTTCCATTTTCTTGCAGATAGCGGTGAAGATGTATGCATGTTTACACAGATAGCGGTGTAGATATTTCCATGTTCATCCAGATGTCTGTGTAGATATATCCATGTTCATACAGATGGCGTTGAAGGTATTTCCATTTTCATACACATAGCGGTGTATATATTTCCATGTTCATACAGATGGCGCTGTAGATATTTCCATGTTCATAAACATAGCAGTGTAGATATTTCCATGTTTATACAGATAGCGGTGTAGATATCTCCTTCTTTATACAGATGGCGGTGGAGATATTTATATGTTCATACCGATGGCGGTGCAGATATTTCCATGTTCATACAGATGGCGGTGTAGATATTTCCATGTTTATAGAGATAGCGGTGTAGATATTTCCATGTGTAAAGAGATTGCTGTGTAGATATTTCCATGTATATGCAGATATCTGTGTAGATATTTCCATTTTCATGCAGATAGCGGTGTAGATATTTCCATGTTCAAATAGATAGCAGTGTAGATATTTCCATGTTCATACAGATAGCGGTGTAGATATTTCCATGTTCATCCAGATGGCTGTGTAGACATATCCATTTTCATACAGATGGCGTTGAAGATATTTCCATGTTCATACAGATAGCGGTGTAGATATTTCCATGTTCATACAGATAGCGGGTTAGATATTTCCATGTTTATACAGATGGCTGTGTAGATATATCCATGTTCATACAGATGGCGTTGTAGATATTTCCATGTTTATACAGATAGCGGTGTAGATATCTCCATCTTAATACAGATGGCGGTGTAGATATTTATATGTTCATGCAGATGGCGGTGCAGATATTCCCATGTTAATACAGATGGCGGTGTAGATATTTCCATGTTCATGCAGATAGTGGTGTAGTTTTTTCCATGTGTAAAGAGATAGCTGTGTAGATATTTCCATGTATATGCAGATAGCTGTGTAGATATTTCCATTTTCATGCAGATAGCGGTGTATATATTTCCATGTTCAAACAGATAGCGGTGTAGATATTTCCATCTTTATACAGATAGCGGTGAAGATGTATACATGTCTAAACAGATAGCAGTGTAGATATTTCCATGTTCATCTAGATGGCTGTGTAGATATATCCATGTTCATACAGATAGCGGTGTAGATATTTCCATGTTCATACAGATAGCGGTGCAGATATTTCCATGTTCATCCAGATGGCTGTGTAGATATATCCATGTTCATACAGATAGCGGTGTAGATATTTCCATGTTCATACAGATAGTGGTGTAGATATTTCCATGTTCATAAAGATAGTGGTGTAGCTATTTCCATGTTCATACAGATAGCGGTGTAGATATTTCCATGTTCAAAGAGATAGCGGTGTGGATATTTCCATGTTCATACAGATAGCTGTGCTGATATTTCCATATTTAAACAGGTAGCGGTGTAGATATTTCCATGTTTATACAGACAGTGGTGTAGATATTTCCATGTTTATACAGATAGCGGTGTAGATATATCCAAGTTTATACAGATAGATGTGTAGATATCTCCATCTTAATACAGATGGTGGTGTAGATATTTATATGTTCATACAGATGGCGGTGCAGATATTTCCGTGTTCATATAGATGGCCGTGTAGATATTTCCATGTTTATAGAGATAGCGGTGTAGTTATTTCCATGTGTAAAGGTATAGCTTTGTAGATATTTCCATGTGTATGCAGATAGCTGTGTAGATATTTCCATTTTCATCCGGATAGCGGTGTAGATATTTCCATGTTCAAACAGATAGCGGTGTAGATATTTCCATGTTCATACAGACAGCGGTGTAGATATTTCCATGTTTATACAGATAGCGGTGAAGATGTATGCATGTTTACAAGGATAGCAGTGTAGATATTTCCATGTTCATACAGATAGCGGTGTAGATATTTCCATGTTCATCCAGATGGCTGTGTAGATATATCCATATTCATACAGATGGCAGTGGAGATATTTCCATGTTCACACAGATGGCGGTGTAGATATTTCCATGTTTCTACACATAGCGGTGTAGATATTTCCATGTTCATACCGATAGCGGTGCTGTTATTTCCAATTTTTTACAGGTAGCGGTGTAGATATTTCCATGTTCATACAGATAGCGGTGTAGATATTTCCGTGTTTATACAGACAGCAGTGTAGTTATTTCCTTGTTTATACAGATAGCGGTGTAGATATCTCCTTCTTAATACAGACGGCGGTGTAGATGTTTAAATGTTCATACAGATGGCGGTGCAGATATTTCCATGTTCATACAGATGGCGGTGTAGATATTTCCATGTTTATAGAGATAGCGGTGTAGATATCTCCTTCTTAATACAGATGGCGGTGTAGATGTTTATATGTTAATACAGATGGCGGAGCAGATATTTCCATGTTCATACAGATAGCTGTGTAGATATTTCCATGTATATGCAGATAGCTGTGTAGATATTTCCGTTTTCATGCAGATAGCAGTGTAGATATTTCCATGTTCAAACAAATAGCGGTGTAGATATTTCCATGTTAATACAGATAGCGCTGTAGATATTTCCATGTTCATACAGATAGAGGTGTAGATATTTCCATGTTCATACAGATAGCGGTGTAGAAAGTTCCATGTTCATACAGATAGAGGTGTAGATATTTCCATGTTCATACAGATAGCGGTGTAGATATTTCCATGTTCATACAGATAGCTGTGCTGATATTTCCATGTTTATACAGGTAGCGGTGTAGATATTTCCATGTTTATACAGATAGCGGTGTAGATATCTCCATCTTAATACAGATGGCGGTTTAGATATTTATATGTTCATACAGATGGCGGTGCAGATATTCCCATGTTAATACAGATGGCGGTGTAGATATTTCCATGTTCAAACAGATAGCGGTGTAGATATTTCCACGTTTATACAGATAGCGGTGAAGATGTATGCATGTCTACACAGATAGCAGTGTAGATATTTCCATGTTCATCCAGATTGCTGTGTAGATATATCCATGTTCATACAGATAGCGGTGTGGATATTTCCATGTTCATAGAGATAGCTGTGCTGATATTTCCATGTTTATACAGGTAGCGGTGTAGATATTTCCATGTTTATACAGATAGTGGTGTAGATATTTCCATGTTTATACAGATAGCGGTGTAGATATTTCCAAGTTTTTACAGATAGATGTGTAGATATCTCCATCTTAATACAGATGGCGGTGTAGATATTTATATGTTCATACAGATGGCGGTGCAGATATTTCCATGTTCATATAGATGGCGGTGTAGATATTTCCATGTTTATAGAGATAGCGGTGTAGTTATTTCCATGTGTAAAGAGATAGCTTTGTAGATATTTCCATGTGTATCCAGATAGCTGTGTAGATATTTCCATTTTCATGCGGATAGCGGTGGAGATATTTCCATGTTCAAACAGATAGCGGTGTAGATATTTCCATGTTCATACAGGTAGCGGTGTAGATATTTCCATGTTTATACAGATACTGATGTAGATATTTCCATGTTTATTCAGATAGCGGTGTAGATATTTCCAAGTTTATGCAGATAGCGGTGTAGATATCTCCATCTTAATACAGATGGCGGTGTAGATATTTATATGTTCATACAGATGGCGGTGCAGATATTTCCATGTTCATATAGATGGCGGTGTAGATATTTCCATGTTTGTAGAGATAGCGGTGCAGTTATTTCCATGTGTAAAGAGATAGCTTTGTAGATATTTCCATGTGTATGCAGATAGCTGTGTAGATATTTCCATTTTCATGCAGATAGCGGTGTAGATATTTCCATGTTCAAACAGATAGCGGTGTAGATATTTCCATGTTCATACAGATAGCGGTGTAGATATTTCCTTTTTTATACAGATAGCGGTGAAGATGTATGCATGTTTACAAGGATAGCAGTGTAGATATTTCCATGTTCATACAGATAGCGGTGTAGATATTTCCATGTTCATCCAGATGGCTGTGTAGATATATCCATATTCATACAGATGGCAGTGGAGATATTTCCATGTTCACACAGATGGCGGTGTAGATATTTCCATGTTCCTACACATAGCGGTGTAGATATTTCCATGTTCATACCGATAGCGGTGCTGTTATTTCCATGTTTATACAGACAGCAGTGTAGATATTTCCTTGTTTATACAGATAGCGGTGTAGATATCTCCTTCTTAATACAGACGGCGGTGTAGATGTTTATATGTTCATACTGATGGCGGTGCAGATATTTCCATGTTCATACAGATGGCGGTGTAGATATTTCCATGTTTATAGAGATAGCGGTGTAGATATCTCCTTCTTAATACAGATGGCGGTGTAGATGTTTATATGTTCATACAGATGGCGGTGCAGATATTTCCATGTTCATACAGATAGCTGTGTAGATATTTCCATGTATATGCAGATAGCTGTGTAGATATTTCCATTTTCATGCAGATAGCAGTGTAGATATTTCCATGTTCAAACAAATAGCGGTGTAGTTATTTCCATGTTCATACAGATAGCGATGTAGATATTTCCATGTTCATACAGATAGAGGTGTAGATATTTCCATGTTCATACAGATAGCGGTGTAGATATTTCCATGTTCATACAGATAGAGGTGTAGATATTTAAATGTTCATACATATAGCGGTGTACATATTTCCATGTTCATACGGATAGCGGTGCTGATATTTCCATGTTTATACAGGTAGCGGTGTAGATATTTCCATGTTTATACAGATAGCGCTGTAGATATCTCCATCTTAATACAGATGGCGGTTTAGATATTTATATGTTCATACAGATGGCGGTGTAGATATTCCCATGTTAATACAGATGGCGGTGTAGATATTTCCATGTTCAAACAGATAGCGGTGTAGATAATTCCACGTTTATACAGATAGCGGTGAAAATGTATGCATGTCTACACAGATAGCAGTGTAGATATTTCCATGTTCATCCAGATGGCTGTGTAGATATATCCATGTTCATACAGATAGCGGTGTAGATATTTCCATGTTCATAGAGATAGTGGTGTAGATATTTCCATGTTCATACAGATGGCTGTGTAGATATATCCATGTCCATACAGATAGCGGTGTTGATATTTCCATGTTCATACAGATAGTGGTGTAGATATTTCCATGTTCATACAGATAGTGGTGTAGATATTTCCATGTTCATACAGATTGCGGTGTAGATATTTCCATGTTCAAAGAGATAGCGGTGGAGATATTTCCATGTTCAAACAGATAGCGGTGTAGATATTTCCATGTTCATACAGATAGCGGTGTAGATATTTCCATGTTTATACAGATAGCGGTGAAGATGTATGCATGTTTACAAGGATAGCAGTGTAGATATTTCCATGTTCATACAGATAGCGGTGTAGATATTTCCGTGTTCATACCGATAGCGGTGCTGATATTTCCATGTTTATACATGTAGCGGTGTAGATATTTCCATGTTTATACAGATAGCGGTGTAGATATTTCCATGTTTATACAGATAGCAGTGTAGGTATTTCCATGTTTATACAGATAGCGGTGTAGATATCTCCTTCTTAATAGAGATGGCGGTGTAGATATTTATATGTTCATACAGATGGCGGTGCAGATATTTCCATGTTCATACAGATGGCGGTGTAGATATTTCCATGTTCATACAGATAGCGGTGTAGTTATTTCCATGTGTAAAGAGATAGCTGTGTAGATATTTCCATGTATATGCAGATAGCTGTGTAGATATTTCCATTTTCATGCAGATAGCGTTGTATATATTTCCCTGTTCAAACAGACAGCGGTGTAGATATTTCCATCTTCATACAGATAGCGGTGCAGATATTTCCATGTTCATCCAGATGGCTGTGTAGATATATCCATGTTCATACAGATGGCGGTGAAGATATTTCCATGTTCATACAGATAGCGGTGTAGATATTTCCATGTTCATACAGAAAGCGGTGTATATATTTCCATGTTCATACAGATAGCGGTGTATATATTTCCATGTTCATACAGATAGCAGTGTACATATTTCCATTTTCAAGCAGATAGCTCTGTATATATTTCCATGTTCAAATAGATAGCCGTGTAGATATTTCCATGTTCATAAAGATAGCGGTGTAGATAATTCCATGTTTATACAGATAGCGGTGAAAATGTATGCATGTTTACACAGATAGCGGTGTAGATATTTCCATGTTCATCCAGATGGCTGTGTAGATATATCCATGTTCATACAGATGGCGGTGAAGATATTTCCATGTTCATACAGATAGCGGTGTAGATATTTCCATGTTCATACAGATAGCGGTGTAGATATTTCCATGTTCATACAGATAGCGGTGCATGTATTTCCATGTTCATACAGATAGCGGTGTAGATATTTCCATGTTCACCCAGATGGCTGTGTAGATATTTCCATGTTCATACAGATAGCGGTGTAGATATTTCCATGTTCATACAGATAGCGGTGTAGATATTTCCATGTTCATCCAGATGGCTGTGTAGATATATCCATGTTCATACAGATGGCTGTGAAGATATTTCCATGTTCATACAGATAGCGGTGTAGATATTTCCATGTTCATACAGATAGCCGTGTGGATATTGCCATTTTCATACCGATAGCGGTGCTGATACTTCCATGTTTATACAGGTAGCGGTGTACATATTTCCGTGTTTATACAGATAGCGGTGTAGATATTTCCATGTTCATACAGATAGCGGTGTAGATATTTCCATGTTTATATAGATAGCGGTGTAGATATCTCCTTCTTAATACAGATGGCGGTGTAGATATTTCCATGTTCATACAGATGGCGGTGTAGATATTTCCATGTTTATAGAGGTAGCGGTGGAGTTATTTCCATGTGCAAAGAGATAGCTGTGTAGATATTTCCATTTATATGCAGATAGTTGTGTAGATATTTCCATTTTCATGCAGATAGCGGTGTAGATATTTCCATGTTCAGATAGCGGTGTAAATATTTCCATGTCCATACAGATAGCTGTGTAGATATTTCCATGTTTATACAGATAGCGGTGAAGATATATGCATGTTTACACAGATAGCGGTGTAGATATTTCCATGTTCATACAGACGGCTGTGTAGACATATCCATGTTCATACAGATAGCGGTGTAGATATTTCCATGTTCATCCAGATGGCTGTGTAGCTATTTCCATGTTCATACAGATAGTGGTGTAGATATTTCCATGTTCATACAGATAGCGGTGGAGATATTTCCATGTTCATACAGATAGCCGTGTAGATATTTCCATGTTCATACCGATAGCGCTGCTGATACTTCCATGTTTATACAGGTAGCGGTGTACATATTTCCGTGTTCATACAGGTAGCGGTGTGGATATTTCCATGTTCATACAGATAGCGATGTAGATATTTCCATGTTTATACAGATAGCGGTGTAGATATCTACTTCTTAATACAGATGGTGGTGTAGATATTTATATGTTCATACAGATGGCAGTGCAGATATTTCCATGTTCATACAGATGGTGGTGTAGATATTTCCATGTTTATAGAGATAGCGGTGTAGTTATTTCCATGTGCAAAGAGATAGCTGTGGAAATATTTCCATGTATATGCAGATAGCTTTGTAGATATTTCCATTTTCATGCAGATAGCGGTGTAGATATTTCCATATTCAAACAGATAGCGGTGTAGATATTTCCATGTTCATACAGATAGCAGTGTGGATATTTCCATGTTTTTACAGATAGCGGTGAAGATGTATGCATGTTTACACAGATAGCGGTGTAGATATTTTCATTTTCATGCAGATAGCGGTGTAGATATTTCCATGTTCATCCACACGGCTGTGTAGACATATCCATGTTCATACAGATGGCGGTGAAGATATTTCCATGTTCATACAGATGGCTGTGTAGATATATCCATGTTCATACAGATGGCGGTGAAGATTTTTCCATGTTCATACAGATGGCGGTGTAGATATTTCCATGTTCATACAGATAGCGGGGGTGATATTTCCATGTTTATACAGGTAGCAGTGTAGATATTTCCATGTTTATACAGATAGCGGTGTAGATATTTCCATGTTTATACACATAGCGGTGTAGATATTTCCATGTTTATACAGATAACAGTGTAGATATCTCCATCTTAATACAGATGGCGGTGTAGATATTTATATGTTCATACAGATGGCGGTGCAGATATTTCCATGTTCATACAGATGGTGGTGAAGATATTTCCATGTTCATACAGATGGTGGTGTAGATACTTCCATGTTCATACTGATAGCGGTGCTGATATTTCCATTTTTATACAGGTAGCGGTGTAGATATTTCCATGTTTATACAGATAGCGGTGTAGATATTTCCATGTTTATATACATAGCGGTGTAGATATTTCCATGTTTATACAGATAGCGGTGTAGATATCTCCATCTTAATACAGATGGCGGTGTAGATATTTATATGTTCATTTAGATGGCGGTGCAGATATTTCCATGTTCATACAGATGGCGGTGTAGATATTTCCATGTTCATACAGATAGCGGTGTAGTTATTTCCATGTGTAAAGAGATAGCTGTGTAGATATTTCCATGTATATGCAGATAGCTTTGTAGACATTTGCATTTTCATGCAGATAGCGGTGTATATATTTCCATGTTCAAACAGTTAGTGGTGTAGATATTTCCATGTTCATAAAGATAGCAGTGCAGAGATTTCCATGTTTATACAGATAGCGGTGAAGATTAATGCATGTTTTCACAGATAGCGGTGTAGATATTTCCATGTTCATCCAGATGGCTGTGTAGATATATCCATGTTCATACAGATAGCGGTGTAGATATTTCCATGTTCATACAGATAGCGGTGCAGATATTTCCATGTTCATCCAGATGGCTGTGTAGATATATCCATGTTCATACAGATGGCGGTGAAGATATTTCCATGTTCATACAGATGGCGGTGTAGATATTTCCATGTTCATACAGATAGCGGTGTAGATATTTCCATGTTCATACAGATAGCGGTGTATGTATTTCCATGTTCATACAGATAGCGGTGTAGATATTTCAATGTTCATCTAGATGACTGTGTAGATATATCCATGTTCATTCAGATAGCGGTGTAGATATTTCCATGTTCATCCAGATAGCTGTGTAGCTATTTCCATGTTCATACAGATAGTGGTGTAGATATTTCCATGTTCATACAGATAGCGGTGTAGATATTTCCATGTTCATACAGATAGCCGTGTAGATATTGCCATGTTCATTCCGATAGCGGTGCTGATACTTCCAAGTTTATACAGGTAGCGGTGTACATATTTCCGTGTTTATATAGGTAGCGGTGTAGATATTTCCATGTTCATACAGATAGCGGTGTAGATATTTCCATGTTTATACACATAGCGGTGTAGATATCTCCTTCTTAATACAGATGGCGGTGTAGATATTTATATGTTCATACAGATGGCGTTGCAGATATTTCCATGTTCATACAGATGGTGCTGTAGATATTTCCATGTTTATAGAGATAGCGGTGTAGTTATTTCCATGTGCAAAGAGATAGCTGTGTTGATATTTCCATGTAAATGCAGATAGCTGTGTAGATATTTCCATTTTCATGCCAATAGCGGTGTAGATATTTCCATGTTCAAACAGATAGCGGTGTAGATATTTCCATGTTCATACAGATAGCGTTGTGGATATTTCCATGTTTATACAGATAGCGGTGAAGATGTATGCATGTTTACACAGATTGCGGTGTAGATATTTCCATGTTCATACAGATAGCGGTGTAGATATTTCCATGTTCATCCAGACAGCTCTGTAGACATATCCATGTTCATACAGATGGCGGTGAAGATATTTCCATGTTCATACAGATGGCTGTGTAGATATATCCATGTTCATACAGATGGAGGTGAAGATTTTTCCATGTTCATACAGATGGCGGTGTAGATACTTCCATGTTCATGCAGATACCGGTGCTGATATTTCCATGTTTATACAGGTAGCAGTGTTGATATTTCCATGTTTATACAGATAGCGGTGTAGATATTTCCATGTTTATAAACATAGCGGTGTAGATATTTCCATGTTTATACAGATAGCGGTGTAGATATCTCCATCTTAATACAGATGGCGGTGTAGATATTTATATGTTCATACAGATGGCGGTGCAGATATTTCCATGTTCATACAGATGGCGGTGAAGATATTTCCATGTTCATACAGATGGCGGTGTAGATACTTCCATGTTCATACTGATAGCGGTGCTGATATTTCCATGTTTATACAGGTAGCGGTGTAGATATTTCCATGTTTATACAGATAGCGGTGTAGATATGTCCATGTTTATACAGATAGCGGCATAGATATTTCCAGGTTTATACAGAAAGCGGTGAAGATATCTCCATTTTAATACAGATGGCGGTGTA
This sequence comes from Gorilla gorilla gorilla, assembly GCF_029281585.2. Lineage (NCBI taxonomy): Eukaryota > Metazoa > Chordata > Mammalia > Primates > Hominidae > Gorilla > Gorilla gorilla. The sequence continues at coordinate 7,519,662 of NC_073239.2, read as the reverse complement.
GATATTTATATGTGCATACAGATAGCGGTGCTGATATTTCCATGTTTATACACGTAGCCGTGTAGATATTTCCATGCTTATACAGATAGCGGTGTAAATTTTTCCAAGTTTATACAGATAGCGGTGTAGATATCTCCATCTTAGTACAAATGGTGGTGTGGGAATTTATATGTTCATACAGATGGCGGTGCAGATATTTCCATGTTCATACGGATGGCGGTGTAGATATTTCCATGATTATAGAGATAGCAGTGTAGTTATTTCCATGTGTAAAGAGATAGCTTTGTAGATATTTCCATGTATATGCAGATAGCTGTGTAGATATTTCCATTTTCATGCAGATAGCGCTGAAGATGTATGCATGTTTACACAGATAGCGGTGTAGATATTTCCATGTATATACAGATAGCGGTGTAGATATTTCCATGTTCATCCAGATGGCTGTGTAGATATATCCATGTTCATACAGATGGCGTTGAAGGTATTTCCATTTTCATACACATAGCGGTGTATATATTTCCATGTTCATACAGATGGCGGTGTAGATATTTCCATGTTCATAAAGATAGCGGTGTAGATATTTCCATGTTTATACAGATTGCGGTGCAGATATCTCCTTCTTTATACAGATGGCGGTGGAGATATTTATATGTTCATACCGATGGCGGTGCAGATATTTCCATGTTCATACAGATGGCGGTGTAGATATTTCCATGTTTATAGAGATAGCGTTGTAGATATTTCCATGTGTAAAGAGATAGCTGTGTAGATATTTCCATGTATATGCAGATATCTGTGTAGATATTTCCATTTTCATGCAGATAGCAGTGTAGATATTTCCATGTTCAAATAGATAGCAGTGTAGATATTGCCATGTTCATACAGATAGCGGTGTAGATATTTCCATGTTCATACAGATAGCGTTGTAGATATTTCAATGTTCATACAGATAGCCGTGTAGATATTGCCATGTTCATTCCGATAGCGGTGCTGATACTTCCAAGTTTATACAGGTAGCGGTGTACATATTTCCGTGTTTATATAGGTAGCGGTGTAGATATTTCCATGTTCATACAGATTGCGGTGTAGATATTTCCATGTTTATACAGATAGCGGTGTAGATATCTCCTTCTTAATACAGATGGCGGTGTAGATATTTATATGTTCATACAGATGGCGGTGCAGATATTTCCATGTTCATACAGATGGTGGTGTAGATATTTCCATGTTTATAGAGATAGCGGTGTAGTTATTTCCATGTGCAAAGAGATAGCTGTGTTGATATTTCCATGTAAATGCAGATAGCTGTGTAGATATTTCCATTTTCATGCAAATAGCGGTGTAGATATTTCCATGTTCAAACAGATAGCGGTGTAGATATTTCCATGTTCATACAGATAGCGTTGTGGATATTTCCATGTTTATACAGATAGCGGTGAAGATGTATGCATGTTTACACAGATTGCGGTGTAGATATTTCCATGTTAATACAGATAGCGGTGTAGATATTTCCATGTTCATCCAGACAGCTCTGTAGACATATCCATGTTCATACAGATGGCGGTGCAGATATTTCCATGTTCATACAGATGGCGGTGAAGATATTTCCATGTTCATACAGATGGTGGTGTAGATACTTCCATGTTCATACTGATAGCGGTGCTGATATTTCCATGTTTATACAGGTAGCGGTGTAGATATTTCCATGTTTATACAGATAGCGGTGTAGATATGTCCATGTTTATACAGATAGCGGCATAGATATTTCCAGGTTTATACAGATAGCGGTGAAGATATCTCCATCTTAATACAGATGGCGGTGTAGATATTTATATGTGCATACAGATAGCGGTGCTGATATTTCCATGTTTATACAGGTAGCCGTGTAGATATTTCCACGCTCATACAGATAGCGGTGTAAATTTTTCCAAGTTTATACAGATAGCGGTGTAGATATCTCCATCTTAGTACAGATGGTGGTGTGGAAATTTATATGTTCATACAGATGGCGGTGCAGATATTTCCATGTTTATACGGATGGCGGTGTAGATATTTCCATGATTATAGAGATAGCCGTGTAGTTATTTCCATGTGTAAAGAGATAGCTTTGTAGATATTTCCATGTATATGCAGATTGCTGTGTAGATATTTCCATTTTCTTGCAGATAGCGGTGAAGATGTATGCATGTTTACACAGATAGCGGTGTAGATATTTCCATGTACATACAGATAGCGGTGTAGATATTTCCATGTTCATCCAGATGTCTGTGTAGATATATCCATGTTCATACAGATGGCGTTGAAGGTATTTCCATTTTCATACACATAGCGTTGTATATATTTCCATGTTCATACAGATGGCGCTGTAGATATTTCCATGTTCATAAACATAGCGGTGTAGATATTTCCATGTTTCTACAGATAGCGGTGTAGATATCTCCATCTTAATACAGATGGCGGTGTAGATATTTATATGTTCATACAGATGGCGGTGCAGATATTTCCATGTTCATACAGATGGCGGTGTAGATATTTCCATGTTTATAGAGATAGCGGTGTAGTTATTTCCATGTGTAAAGAAATAGCTTTGTAGATATTTCCGTGTATATGCAGATAGCTGTGTAGATATTTCCATTTTCATGCAGATAGCGGTGTAGATATTTCCATGTTCAAACAGATAGCGGTGTAGATATTTCCATGTTCATACAGATAGGGGTGTAGATATTTGCATGTTTATACAGATAGCGGTGAAGATGTATGTATGTTTGCACAGATAGCGGTGGAGATATTTCCATGTTCATACAGATAGCGGTGTAGATATTTCCATGTTAATACAGATAGCGGTGTAGATATCTCCATGTTCATCCAGAAGGCTGTGTAGATATTTCCATGTTCATACAGATAGCGGTGCTGATATTTCCATGTTTATATAGATAGCGGTGTAGATATTTCCATGTTCATACAGATAGCGGTGTAGATATTTCCATGTTTATACAGATAGCGGTGTAGATATTTCCATGTTTATACAGATAGCGGTGTGGATATCTCCATCTTAATACAGATGGTGGTGTAGATATTTATATGTTCATGCAGATGGCGGTGCAGATATTTCCATGTTCATACAGATGGCGGTGTAGATATTTCTATGTTTATAGAGATAGCGGTGTAGTTATTTCCATGTGTAAAGAAATAGCTTTGTAGATATTTCCATGTATATGCTGATAGCTCTGTAGATATTTCCATTTTCATGCAGATAGCAGTGTAGATATTTCCATGTTCATACAGATAGCGGTGGAGATATTTCCATGTTTATACAGATAGCGGTGAAGATGTATGCATGTTTACACAGATAGCGGTGTAGATATTTCCATGTTCATTCAGGTAGCGGTGTAGATATTTCCATGTTCATCCAGGTACCTGTGTAGATATATCCATGTTCATACAGATGGCGGTGAAGATATTACAATGTTCATACAGATAGCGGTGTAGATCTTTCCATGTTCATGCAGATAGCGGTGTAGATATTTCCATGTTCATACAGATAGAGGTGTAGCTATTTCCATGTTCATACAGATTGCGGTGTAGATATTTCCATGTTCATCCAGATGGCTGTGTAGATATATCCATGTTCATACAGATGGCGGTGAAGATATATCCATGTTCATACAGATAGCGGTGTAGATATTTCCATGTTCATACAGATAGTGGTGTAGATATTTCCATGTTCATACAGATAGCGGTGTATCTATTTCCATGTTCATACAGATGGCGGTGTAGATATTTCCATGTTCATCCAGATGGCTGTGTAGATATTTCCATGTTCATACAGAGAGCGGTGCTGATATTTCCAAGTTTATACAGGTAGCGGTGTAGATATTTCCATGTTTATACAGATAGCGGTGTAGATATTTCCATGTTTATACAGATAGCGGTGTAGATATTTCCATCTTAATACAGATGGCGGTGTAGATATTTATATGTTCATACAGATGGCGGTGAAGATATCTCCATGTTCATACAGATGGCGTTGTAGATATTTCCATGTTAATAGAGATAGGGGTGTAGTTATTTCCATGTGTAAAGAAATAGCTTTGTAGATATTTCCATGTATATGCAGATAGCTGTGTAGATATTTCCATTTTCATGCAGATAGCGGATTAGATATTTCCATGTTCAAACAGATAGCGGTGTAGATATTTCCATGTTCATACAGATAGCGGTGTAGATATTTCCATGTTTATACAGATAGCGGTGAAGATGTATGCATGTTTACACAGATAGTGGTGTAGATATTTCCATGTTCATACAGATAGCGGTGTAGATATTTCCATGTTCATTCAGATGGCTATGTAGATATACCCATGTTCATACAGATGGCGGTTAAGATATTTCCATGTTCATACAGATAGCGGTGTAGATATTTCCATGTTCATACAGATAGCGGTGTAGATATTTCCATGTTTATACATATAGCGGTGTAGATATTTCCATGTTCATACATATAGCGGTGTAGATATTTCCATGTTCATCCAGATGGCTGTGTAGTTATATCCATGTTCATAGAGATGGCGGTGAAGATATTTCCATGTTCATACAGATAGCAGTGTAGATATTTCCATGTTCATACAGATAGCGGTGTAGATATTTCTATGTTCGTCCAGACGGCTGTGGAGATATATCCATGTTCATTCAGATGGCGGTGAAGATATTTCCATGTTCATATAGATAGCGGTGTAGATATTTCCATGTTCATACAGACAGCGGTGTAGATATTTACATGTTCATACAGATAGTGGTGTAGATATTTCCATGTTCATACAGATAGCGGTGTAGCTATTTCCATGTTCATACAGATAGCGGTGTAGATATTTCCATGTTCATAGAGATAGCGGTGTAGATATTTCCATGTTCATACAGATAGCGGTGCTGATATTTCCATGTTTATACAGGTAGCAGTGTAGATATTTCCATGTTTATACAGATAGCGGTGTAGATATTTCCATGTTTATACAGATAGCGCTGTAGATATCTTCATGTTTATACAGATAGCGGTGTAGGTATCTCCATCTTCATACAGATGGCGGTGTAGATGTTTATATGTTCATACAGATGGCGGTGCAGATATTTCCATGTTCATACAGATGGCGGTGTAGATATTTCCATGTTTATAGAGACTGCGGTGTAGATATTTCCATGTGTAAAGATATAGCTTTGTAAATATTTCCATGTATATGCAGATAGCTGTGTAGATATTTCCATTTTCATGCAGATAGCGGTGTAGATATTTCCATGTTCATTCAGGTAGCGGTGTAAATATTTCCATGTTCATCCAGATGGCTGTGTAGATATATCCATGTTCATACAGATGGCGGTGAAGATATTTCCATGTTCATAGAGATAGCGGTGTAGATCTTTCCATGTTCATACAGATAGCGGTGTAGATATTTGCATTTTCATACAGATAGAGGTGTAGCTATTTCCATGTTCATACAGATTGCGGCGTAGATATTTCCATGTTCATCCAGATGGCTGTGTAGATATATCTATGTTCATACAGACGGTGGTGAAGATATTTCCATGTTCATACAGATATCGGTGTAGATATTTCCATGTCCATACAGATAGCAGTGTAGGTATCTCCATGTTGATACAGATAGCGGTGCTGATATTTCCATGTTTATACAGGTAGTGGTGTAGATATTTCCATGTTTATACACATAGTGGTGTAGATATTTCCATGTTTATACAGATAGCGGTGTAGATATTTCCATGTTTATACAGATAGTGGTGTAGATATTTCCATGTTTATAGAGATAGCGGTGTAGTTATTTCCATGTGTAAAGAGATAGCTTTGTAGATATTTCCATGTATATGCAGATAGCTGTGTAGATATTTCCATTTTCATGCAGATAGCGGTGTAGATATTTCCATGTTCATACAGATAGCGGTGTAGATATTTCCATGTTCATACAGATAGCGGTGCTGATATTTCCATGTTTATACAGGTAGCGGTGTAGATATTTCCATGTTTATACAGATAGCGGTGTAGATATTTCCATGTTTATACAGATAGCGGTGTAGATATTTACATGTTTATACAGATAGCAGTGTAGATATCTCCATCTTAATAGAGATGGCGGTGTAGATATTAATATGTTCATACAGATGGCTGTGCAGATATTTCCATGTTCATACAGATGGTGGTGCAGATATTTCCATGTTTATAGAGATAGAGGTGTAGTTATTTCCATGTGTAAAGAAATAGCTTTGTAGATATTTCCGTGTATATGCAGATAGCTGTGTAGATATTTCCATTTTCATGCAGATAGCGGTGTAGATATTTCCATGTTCAGATAGCGGTGTAGATATTTCCTTGTTCATACAGATAGCGGTGTAGATATTTCCATGTTTATACAGATAGCGGTGAAGATGTATGCATGTTTGCACAGATAGCGCTGTAGATATTTCCATGTTCATACAGATAGCGGTGTAGATATTTCCACGTTCATACAGATAGCGGTGTAGATATTTCCATGTTCATCCAGAAGGCTTTGTAGATATTTCCATGTTCATACAGATAGCGGTGTTGATAGTTCCATGTTTATACAGGTAGCCGTGTAGATATTTCCATGTTTATACAGATAGCGGGGCAGATATTTCCATGTTTATACAGATAGCGGTGTAGATATTTCCATGTTTATACAGATAGCGGTGTAGATATCTCCATCTTAATACAGATGGCGGTGTAGATATTTATATGTTCATACTGATGGCGGTGCAGATATTTCCATGTTCATACAGATGGCGGTGTAGATATTTCCATGTTTATAGAGATAGCGGTGTAGTTATTTCCATGTGTAAAGAAATAGCTTTGTAGATATTTCCGTGTATATGCAGATAGCTGTGTAGATATTTCCATTTTCATGCAGATAGCGGTGTAGATATTTCCATGTTCAAACAGATAGCGGTGTAGATATTTCCATGTTCATACAGATAGCGGTGTAGATATTTGCATGTTTATACAGATAGCGGTGAAGATGTATGCATGTTTGCACAGATAGCGGTGGAGATATTTCCATGTTCATACAGATAGCGGTGTAGATATTTCCATGTTAATACAGATAGCGGTGTAGATATTTCCATGTTCATCCAGAAGGCTGTGTAGATATTTCCATGTTCATACAGATAGCGGTGCTGATATTTCCATGTTTATATAGATAGCGGTGTAGATATTTCCATGTTCATACAGATAGCGGTGCTGATATTTCCATGTTTATATAGGTAGCAGTGTAGATATTTTCATGTTTATGAAGATAGCGGTGTGGATATCTCCATTTTAATACAGATGGTGGTGTAGATATTTGTATGTTCATGCAGATGGCGGTGCAGATATTTCCATGTTCATACAGATGGGGGTGTAGATATTTCTATGCTTATAGAGATAGCGGTGTAGTTATTTCCATGTGTAAAGAAATAGCTTTGTAGATATTTCCATGTATATGCAGATAGCTCTGTAGATATTTCCATTTTCATGCAGATAGCGGTGTAGATATATCCATGTTCATACAGATAGCGGTGGAGATATTTCCATGTTTATACAGATAGCGGTGAAGATGTATGCATGTTTACACAGATAGCGGTGTAGATATTTCCATGTTCATTCAGGTAGCGGTGTACATATTTCCATGTTCATCCAGATGGCTGTGTAGATATATCCATGTTCATACAGATGGCGGTGAAGATATTTCCATGTTCATACAGATAGCGGTGTAGATCTTTCCATGTTCATACAGATAGTGGTGTAGATATTTCCATGTTTATAGAGATAGCGGTGTAGTTATTTCCATGTGTAAAGAGATAGCTTTGTAGATATTTCCATGTATATGCAGATAGCTGTGTAGATATTTCCATGTTCATGCAGATAGCGGTGTAGATTTTTCCATGTTCATACAGATAGCGGTGTAGATATTTCCATGTTCATACAGATAGCGGTGCTGATATTTCCATGTTTATACAGGTAGCGGTGTAGATATTTCCATGTTTATACAGATAGCGGTGTAGATATTTCCATGTTTATACAGATAGCGGTGTAGATAATTCCATGTTTATACAGATAGCAGTGTAGATATCTCCATCTTAATAGAGATGGCGGTGTAGATATTTATAAGTTCATACAGATGGCTGTGCAGATATTTCCATGTTCATACAGATGGTGGTGCAGATATTTCCATGTTTATAGAGATAGAGGTGTAGTTATTTCCATGTGTAAAGAAATAGCTTTGTAGATATTTCCGTGTATATGCAGATAGCTGTGTAGATATTTCCATTTTCATGCAGATAGCGGTGTAGATATTTCCATGTTCAGATAGCGGTGTAGATATTTCCATGTTCATACAGATAACGGTGTAGATATTTCCATGTTTATACAGATAGCGGTGAAGATGTATGCATGTTTGCACAGATAGCGGTGTAGATATTTCCATGTTCATACAGATAGCGGTGTAGATATTTCCATGTTCATACAGATAGCGGTGTAGATATTTCCATGTTCATCCAGAAGGCTGTGTAGATATTTCCATGTTCATACAGATAGCGGTGTTGATAGATCCATGTTTATACAGGTAGCCGTGTAGATATTTCCATGTTTATACAGATAGCGGGGCAGATATTTCCATGTTTATACAGATAGCGGTGTAGATATTTCCATGTTTATACAGATAGCGGTGTAGATATCTCCATCTTAATACAGATGGCGGTGTAGATATTTATATGTTCATACAGATGGCGGTGCAGATATTTCCATGTTCATACAGATGGCGGTGTAGATATTTCCATGTTTATAGAGATAGCGGTGTAGTTATTTCCATGTGTAAAGAAATAGCTTTGTAGATATTTCCGTGTATATGCAGATAGCTGTGTAGATATTTCCATTTTCATGCAGATAGCGGTGTAGATATTTCCATGTTCAAACAGATAGCGGTGTAGATATTTCCATGGTCATACAGATAGGGGTGTAGATATTTGCATGTTTATACAGATAGCGGTGAAGATGTATGTATGTTTGCACAGATAGCGGTGGAGATATTTCCATGTTCATACAGATAGCGGTGTAGATATTTCCATGTTAATACAGATAGCGGTGTAGATATCTCCATGTTCATCCAGAAGGCTGTGTAGATATTTCCATGTTCATACAGATAGCGGTGCTGATATTTCCATGTTTATATAGATAGCGGTGTAGATATTTCCATGTTCATACAGATAGCGGTGTAGATATTTCCATGTTTATACAGATAGCGGTGTAGATATTTCCATGTTTATACAGATAGCGGTGTGGATATCTCCATCTTAATACAGATGGTGGTGTAGATATTTATATGTTCATGCAGATGGCGGTGCAGATATTTCCATGTTCATACAGATGGCGGTGTAGATATTTCTATGTTTATAGAGATAGCGGTGTAGTTATTTCCATGTGTAAAGAAATAGCTTTGTAGATATTTCTATGTATATGCTGATAGCTCTGTAGATATTTCCATTTTCATGCAGATAGCAGTGTAGATATTTCCATGTTCATACAGATAGCGGTGGAGATATTTCCATGTTTATACAGATAGCGGTGAAGATGTATGCATGTTTACACAGATAGCGGTGTAGATATTTCCATGTTCATTCAGGTAGCGGTGTAGATATTTCCATGTTCATCCAGGTACCTGTGTAGATATATCCATGTTCATACAGATGGCGGTGAAGATATTTCAATGTTCATACAGATAGCGGTGTAGATCTTTCCATGTTCATGCAGATAGCGGTGTAGATATTTCCATGTTCATACTGATAGAGGTGTAGCTATTTCCATGTTCATACAGATTGCGGTGTGGATATTTCCATGTTCATCCAGATGGCTGTGTAGATATATCCATGTTCATACAGATGGCGGTGAAGATATATCCATGTTCATACAGATAGCGGTGTAGATATTTCCATGTTCATACAGATAGTGGTGTAGATATTTCCATGTTCATACAGATAGCGGTGTATCTATTTCCATGTTCATACAGATGGCGGTGTAGATATTTCCATGTTCATCCAGATGGCTGTGTAGATATTTCCATGTTCATACAGAGAGCGGTGCTGATATTTCCATGTTTATACAGGTAGCGGTGTAGATATTTCCATGTTTATACAGATAGCGGTGTAGATATTTCCATGTTTATACAGATAGCGGTGTAGATATTTCCATCTTAATACAGATGGCGGTGTAGATATTTATATGTTCATACAGACGGCGGTGAAGATATCTCCATGTTCATACAGATGGCGTTGTAGATATTTCCATGTTAATAGAGATAGGGGTGTAGTTATTTCCATGTGTAAAGAAATAGCTTTGTAGATATTTCCATGTATATGCAGATAGCTGTGTAGATATTTCCATTTTCATGCAGATAGCGGATTAGATATTTCCATGTTCAAACAGATAGCGGTGTAGATATTTCCATGTTCATACAGATAGCGGTGTAGATATTTCCATGTTTATACAGATAGCGGTGAAGATGTATGCATGTTTACACAGATAGTGGTGTAGATATTTCCATGTTCATACAGATAGCGGTGTAGATATTTCCATGTTCATTCAGATGGCTATGTAGATATACCCATGTTCATACAGATGGCGGTTAAGATATTTCCATGTTCATACAGATAGCGGTGTAGATATTTCCATGTTCATACAGATAGCGGTGTAGATATTTCCATGTTTATACATATAGCGGTGTAGATATTTCCATGTTCATACATATAGAGGTGTAGATATTTCCATGTTCATCCAGATGGCTGTGTAGTTATATCCATGTTCATAGAGATGGCGGTGAAGATATTTCCATGTTCATACAGATAGCAGTGTAGATATTTCCATGTTCATACAGATAGCGGTGTAGATATTTCTATGTTCGTCCAGATGGCTGTGGAGATATATCCATGTTCATTCAGATGGCGGTGAAGATATTTCCATGTTCATATAGATAGCGGTGTAGATATTTCCATGTTCATACAGACAGCGGTGTAGATATTTCCATGTTCATACAGATAGTGGTGTAGATATTTCCATGTTCATACAGATAGCGGTGTAGCTATTTCCATGTTCATACAGATAGCGGTGTAGATATTTCCATGTTCATAGAGATAGCGGTGTAGATATTTCCATGTTCATACAGATAGCGGTGCTGATATTTCCATGTTTATACAGGTAGCAGTGTAGATATTTCCATGTTTATACAGATAGCGGTGTAGATATTTCCATGTTTATACAGATAGCGCTGTAGATATCTTCATGTTTATACAGATAGCGGTGTAGGTATCTCCATCTTCATACAGATGGCGGTGTAGATGTTTATATGTTCATACAGATGGCGGTGCAGATATTTCCATGTTCATACTGATGGCGGTGTAGATATTTCCATGTTTATAGAGACTGCGGTGTAGATATTTCCATGTGTAAAGATATAGCTTTGTAAATATTTCCATGTATATGCAGATAGCTGTGTAGATATTTCCATTTTCATGCAGATAGCGGTGTAGATATTTCCATGTTCATTCAGGTAGCGGTGTAGATATTTCCATGTTCATCCAGATGGCTGTGTAGATATATCCATGTTCATACAGATGGCGGTGAAGATATTTCCATGTTCATAGAGATAGCGGTGTAGATCTTTCCATGTTCATACAGATAGCGGTGTAGATATTTGCATTTTCATACAGATAGAGGTGTAGCTATTTCCATGTTCATACAGATTGCGGCGTAGATATTTCCATGTTCATCCAGATGGCTGTGTAGATATATCTATGTTCATACAGACGGTGGTGAAGATATTTCCATGTTCATACAGATATCGGTGTAGATATTTCCATGTCCATACAGATAGCAGTGTAGGTATCTCCATGTTGATACAGATAGCGGTGCTGATATTTCCATGTTTATACAGGTAGTGGTGTAGATATTTCCATGTTTATACACATAGTGGTGTAGATATTTCCATGTTTATACAGATAGCGGTGTAGATATTTCCATGTTTATACAGATAGTGGTGTAGATATTTCCATGTTTATAGAGATAGCGGTGTAGTTATTTCCATGTGTAAAGAGATAGCTTTGTAGATATTTCCATGTATATGCAGATAGCTGTGTAGATATTTCCATTTTCATGCAGATAGCGGTGTAGATATTTCCATGTTCATACAGATAGCGGTGTAGATATTTCCATGTTCATACAGATAGCGGTGCTGATATTTCCATGTTTATACAGGTAGCGGTGTAGATATTTCCATGTTTATACAGATAGCGGTGTAGATATTTCCATGTTTATACAGATAGCGGTGTAGATATTTACATGTTTATACAGATAGCAGTGTAGATATCTCCATCTTAATAGAGATGGCGGTGTAGATATTAATATGTTCATACAGATGGCTGTGCAGATATTTCCATGTTCATACAGATGGTGGTGCAGATATTTCCATGTTTATAGAGATAGAGGTGTAGTTATTTCCATGTGTAAAGAAATAGCTTTGTAGATATTTCCGTGTATATGCAGATAGCTGTGTAGATATTTCCATTTTCATGCAGATAGCGGTGTAGATATTTCCATGTTCAGATAGCGGTGTAGATATTTCCATGTTCATACAGATAGCGGTGTAGATATTTCCATGTTTATACAGATAGCGGTGAAGATGTATGCATGTTTGCACAGATAGCGCTGTAGATATTTCCATGTTCATACAGATAGCGGTGTAGATATTTCCACGTTCATACAGATAGCGGTGTAGATATTTCCATGTTCATCCAGAAGGCTGTGTAGATATTTCCAAGTTCATACAGATAGCGGTGTTGATAGTTCCATGTTTATACAGGTAGCCGTGTAGATATTTCCATGTTTATACAGATAGCGGGGCAGATATTTCCATGTTTATACAGATAGCGGTGTAGATATTTCCATGTTTATACAGATAGCGGTGTAGATATCTCCATCTTAATACAGATGGCGGTGTAGATATTTATATGTTCATACTGATGGCGGTGCAGATATTTCCATGTTCATACAGATGGCGGTGTAGATATTTCCATGTTTATAGAGATAGCGGTGTAGTTATTTCCATGTGTAAAGAAATAGCTTTGTAGATATTTCCGTGTATATGCAGATAGCTGTGTAGATATTTCCATTTTCATGCAGATAGCGGTGTAGATATTTCCATGTTCCAACAGATAGCGGTGTAGATATTTCCATGTTCATACAGATAGCGGTGTAGATATTTGCATGTTTATACAGATAGCGGTGAAGATGTATGCATGTTTGCACAGATAGCGGTGGAGATATTTCCATGTTCATACAGATAGCGGTGTAGATATTTCCATGTTAATACAGATAGCGGTGTAGATATTTCCATGTTCATCCAGAAGGCTGTGTAGATATTTCCATGTTCATACAGATAGCGGTGCTGATATTTCCATGTTTATATAGATAGCGGTGTAGATATTTCCATGTTCATACAGATAGTGGTGTAGATATTTCCATGTTTATACAGATAGCGGTGTAGATATTTCCATGTTTATACAGATAGCGGTGTGGATATCTCCATATTAATACAGATGGTGGTGTAGATATTTATATGTTCATGCAGATGGCGGTGCAGATATTTCCATGTTCATACAGATGGCGGTGTAGATATTTCTATGTTTATAGAGATAGCGGTGTAGTTATTTCCATGTGTAAAGAAATAGCTTTGTAGATATTTCCATGTATATGCTGATAGCTCTGTAGATATTTCCATTTTCATGCAGATAGCGGTGGAGATATTTCCATGTTTATACAGATAGCGGTGAAGATGTATGCATGTTTACACAGATAGCGGTGTAGATATTTCCATGTTCATTCAGGTAGCGGTGTAGATATTTCCATGTTCATCCAGGTAGCTGTGTAGATATATCCATGTTCATACAGATGGCGGTGAAGATATTTCAATGTTCATACAGATAGCGGTGTAGATCTTTCCATGTTCATGCAGATAGCGTTGTAGATATTTCCATGTTCATACAGATAGAGTTGTAGCTATTTCCATGTTCATACAGATTGCGGTGTAGATATTTCCATGTTCATCCAGATGGCTGTGTAGATATATCCATGTTCATACAGATGGCGGTGAAGATATATCCATGTTCATACAGATAGCGGTGTAGATATTTCCATGTTCATACAGATAGTGGTGTAGATATTTCCATGTTCATACAGATAGCGGTGTATCTATTTCCATGTTCATACAGATGGCGGTGTAGATATTTCCATGTTCATCCAGATGGCTGTTTAGATATTTCCATGTTCATACAGAGAGCGGTGCTGATATTTCCAAGTTTATACAGGTAGCGGTGTAGATATTTCCATGTTTATACAGATAGCGGTGTAGATATTTCCATGTTTACACAGATAGCGGTTTAGATATTTCCATGTTCATACAGATGGCGGTGAAGATATTTCCATGTTCATACAGAGAGCGGTGTAGATATTTCCATGTTCATACAGATAGCGGTGTAGATATTTCCATGTTTGTACAGATAGCGGTGTAGATATCTCCATCTTAATACAGATGTCGGTGTAGATATTTATATGTTCATACAGATGGCGGTGAAGATATCTCCATGTTCATACAGATGGCGTTGTAGATATTTCCATGTTATTAGAGATAGCGGTGTAGTTATTTCCATGTGTAAAGAAATAGCTTTGTAGTTATTTCCATGTATATGCAGATAGCTGTGTAGATATTTCCATTTTAATGCAGATAGCGGAGTAGATATTTCCATGTTCAAACAGATAGCGGTGTAGATATTTCCATATTCATACAGATAGCGGTGTAGATATTTCCATGTTTATACAGATAGCGGTGAAGATGTATGCATGTTTACACAGATAGTGGTGTAGATATTTCCATGTTCATACAGATAGCGGTGTAGATATTTCCATGTTCATTCAGATGGCTATGTAGATATACCCATGTTCATACAGATGGCGGTTAAGATATTTCCATGTTCATACAGATAGCGGTGTAGATATTTCCATGTTCATACAGATAGCGGTGTAGATATTTCCATGTTTATACATATAGCGGTGTAGATATTTCCATGTTCATACATATAGCGGTGTAGATATTTCCATGTTCATCCAGATGGCTGTGTAGATATATCCATGTTCATACAGATGGCGGTGAATATATTTCCATGATCATACAGATAGCGGTGTAGATATTTCCATGTTCATACAGATAGCGGTGTAGACATTTCCATGTTCATACAGATAGCGGTGTAGCTATTTCCATGTTCATACAGATAGCGGTGTAGATATTTCCACGTTCATACAGATAGCGGTGTAGATATTTCCATGTTCATCCAGAAGGCTGTGTAGATATTTCCATGTTCATACAGATAGCGGTGTTGATAGTTCCATGTTTATACAGGTAGCCGTGTAGATATTTCCATGTTTATACAGATAGCGGGGCAGATATTTCCATGTTTATACAGATAGCGGTGTAGATATTTCCATGTTTATACAGATAGCGGTGTAGATATCTCCATCTTAATACAGATGGCGGTGTAGATATTTATATGTTCATACTGATGGCGGTGCAGATATTTCCATGTTCATACAGATGGCGGTGTAGATATTTCCATGTTTATAGAGATACCGGTGTAGTTATTTCCATGTGTAAAGAAATAGCTTTGTAGATATTTCCGTGTATATGCAGATAGCTGTGTAGATATTTCCATTTTCATGCAGATAGCGGTGTAGATATTTCCATGTTCAAACAGATAGCGGTGTAGATATTTCCATGTTCATACAGATAGCGGTGTAGATATTTGCATGTTTATACAGATAGCGGTGAAGATGTATGCATGTTTGCACAGATAGCGGTGGAGATATTTCCATGTTCATACAGATAGCGGTGTAGATATTTCCATGTTAATACAGATAGCGGTGTAGATATTTCCATGTTCATCCAGAAGGCTGTGTAGATATTTCCATGTTCATACAGATAGCGGTGCTGATATTTCCATGTTTATATAGATAGCGGTGTAGATATTTCCATGTTCATACAGATAGCGGTGCTGATATTTCCATGTTTATATAGGTAGCAGTGTAGATATTTTCATGTTTATGAAGATAGCGGTGTGGATATCTCCATTTTAATACAGATGGTGGTGTAGATATTTGTATGTTCATGCAGATGGCGGTGCAGATATTTCCATGTTCATACAGATGGCGGTGTAGATATTTCTATGCTTATAGAGATAGCGGTGTAGTTATTTCCATGTGTAAAGAAATAGTTTTGTAGATATTTCCATGTATATGCAGATAGCTCTGTAGATATTTCCATTTTCATGCAGATAGCGGTGTAGATATATCCATGTTCATACAGATAGCGGTGGAGATATTTCCATGTTTATACAGATAGCGGTGAAGATGTATGCATGTTTACACAGATAGCGGTGTAGATATTTCCATGTTCATTCAGGTAGCGGTGTACATATTTCCATGTTCATCCAGATGGCTGTGTAGATATATCCATGTTCATACAGATGGCGGTGAAGATATTTCCATGTTCATACAGATAGCGGTGTAGATCTTTCCATGTTCATACAGATAGTGGTGTAGATATTTCCATGTTTATAGAGATAGCGGTGTAGTTATTTCCATGTGTAAAGAGATAGCTTTGTAGATATTTCCATGTATATGCAGATAGCTGTGTAGATATTTCCATGTTCATGCAGATAGCGGTGTAGATTTTTCCATGTTCATACAGATAGCGGTGTAGATATTTCCATGTTCATACAGATAGCGGTGCTGATATTTCCATGTTTATACAGGTAGCGGTGTAGATATTTCCATGTTTATACAGATAGCGGTGTAGATATTTCCATGTTTATACAGATAGCGGTGTAGATATTTCCATGTTTATACAGATAGCAGTGTAGATATCTCCATCTTAATAGAGATGGCGGTGTAGATATTTATAAGTTCATACAGATGGCTGTGCAGATATTTCCATGTTCATACAGATGGTGGTGCAGATATTTCCATGTTTATAGAGATAGAGGTGTAGTTATTTCCATGTGTAAAGAAATAGCTTTGTAGATATTTCCGTGTATATGCAGATAGCTGTGTAGATATTTCCATTTTCATGCAGATAGCGGTGTAGATATTTCCATGTTCAGATAGCGGTGTAGATATTTCCATGTTCATACAGATAGCGGTGTAGATATTTCCATGTTCATACAGATAGCGGTGTAGATATTTCCATGTTCATCCAGAAGGCTGTGTAGATATTTCCATGTTCATACAGATAGCGGTGTTGATAGATCCATGTTTATACAGGTAGCCGTGTAGATATTTCCATGTTTATACAGATAGCGGGGCAGATATTTCCATGTTTATACAGATAGCGGTGTAGATATTTCCATGTTTATACAGATAGCGGTGTAGATATCTCCATCTTAATACAGATGGCGGTGTAGATATTTATATGTTCATACAGATGGCGGTGCAGATATTTCCATGTTCATACAGATGGCGGTGTAGATATTTCCATGTTTATAGAGATAGCGGTGTAGTTATTTCCATGTGTAAAGAAATAGCTTTGTAGATATTTCCGTGTATATGCAGATAGCTGTGTAGATATTTCCATTTTCATGCAGATAGCGGTGTAGATATTTCCATGTTCAAACAGATAGCGGTGTAGATATTTCCATGTTCATACAGATAGGGGTGTAGATATTTGCATGTTTATACAGATAGCGGTGAAGATGTATGTATGTTTGCACAGATAGCGGTGGAGATATTTCCATGTTCATACAGATAGCGGTGTAGATATTTCCATGTTAATGCAGATAGCGGTGTAGATATCTCCATGTTCATCCAGAAGGCTGTGTAGATATTTCCATGTTCATACAGATAGCGGTGCTGATATTTCCATGTTTATATAGATAGCGGTGTAGATATTTCCATGTTCATACAGATAGCGGTGTAGATATTTCCATGTTTATACAGATAGCGGTGTAGATATTTCCATGTTTATACAGATAGCGGTGTGGATATCTCCATCTTAATACAGATGGTGGTGTAGATATTTATATGTTCATGCAGATGGCGGTGCAGATATTTCCATGTTCATACAGATGGCGGTGTAGATATTTCTATGTTTATAGAGATAGCGGTGTAGTTATTTCCATGTGTAAAGAAATAGCTTTGTAGATATTTCCATGTATATGCTGATAGCTCTGTAGATATTTCCATTTTCATGCAGATAGCAGTGTAGATATTTCCATGTTCATACAGATAGCGGTGGAGATATTTCCATGTTTATACAGATAGCGGTGAAGATGTATGAATGTTTACACAGATAGCGGTGTAGATATTTCCATGTTCATTCAGGTAGCGGTGTAGATATTTCCATGTTCATCCAGGTACCTGTGTAGATATATCCATGTTCATACAGATGGCGGTGAAGATATTTCAATGTTCATACAGATAGCGGTGTAGATCTTTCCATGTTCATGCAGATAGCGGTGTAGATATTTCCATGTTCATACAGATAGAGGTGTAGCTATTTCCATGTTCATACAGATTGCGGTGTAGATATTTCCATGTTCATCCAGATGGCTGTGTAGATATATCCATGTTCATACAGATGGCGGTGAAGATATTTCCATGTTCATACAGATAGCGGTGTAGATATTTCCATGTTTGTACAGATAGCGGTGTAGATATCTCCATCTTAATACAGATGGCGGTGTAGATATTTATATGTTCATACAGATGGCGGTGAAGATATCTCCATGTTCATACAGATGGCGTTGTAGATATTTCCATGTTAATAGAGATAGCGGTGTAGTTATTTCCATGTGTAAAGAAATAGCTTTGTAGTTATTTCCATGTATATGCAGATAGCTGTGTAGATATTTCCATTTTAATGCAGATAGCGGAGTAGATATTTCCATGTTCAAACAGATAGCGGTGTAGATATTTCCATGTTCATACAGATAGCGGTGTAGATATTTCCATGTTTATACAGATAGCGGTGAAGATGTATGCATGTTTACACAGATAGTGGTGTAGATATTTCCATGTTCATACAGATAGCGGTGTAGATATTTCCATGTTCATTCAGATGGCTATGTAGATATACCCATGTTCATACAGATGGCGGTTAAGATATTTCCATGTTCATACAGATAGCGGTGTAGATATTTCCATGTTCATACAGATAGCGGTGTAGATATTTCCGTGTTTATACATATAGCGGTGTAGATATTTCCATGTTCATACATATAGCGGTGTAGATATTTCCATGTTCATCCAGATGGCTGTGTAGTTATATCCATGTTCATACAGATGGCGGTGAAGATATTTCCATGATCATACAGATAGCGGTGTAGATATTTCCATGTTCATACAGATAGCGGTGTAGACATTTCCATGTTCATACAGATAGCGGTGTAGCTATTTCCATGTTCATACAGATAGCGGTGTAGATATTTCCATGTTCATCCAGATGGCTGTGTAGATATTTCCATGTTCATACAGATAGCAGTGCTGATATTTCCATGTTTATACAGGTAGCGGTGTAGATATTCCCATGTGTATACAGAGAGCGGTGTAGATATTTCCATGTTTATACAGATAGCAGTGAAGATGTATGCATGTTTACACAGTTAGCGGTGCAGATATTTCCATGTTCATACAGATAGCGGTGTAGGTATTTCCATGTTCATCCAGATGGCTGTGTATATATATCCATGTTCATTCAGATGGCGGTGAAGATATTTCCATGTTCATACAGATAGCGGTGTAGATATTTCCATGTTCATACAGATAGCTGTGTAGATATTTCCATGTTCATACAGACAGCGGTGTAGTTATTTCCATGTTCATACAGATAGAGGTGTAGATATTTCCATGTTCATCCAGATGGCTGTGTAGATATATCCATGTTCATACAGATGGCGGTGAAGATATTTCCATGTTCATGCAGATAGCGGTGTAGATATTTCCATGTTAGTAGAGATAAAGGTGTAGTTATTTCCATGTGTAAAGAAATAGCTTTGTAGATATTTCCATGCATATGCAGATAGCTGTGTAGATATTTCCATTTTCATGCAGATAGCGGAGTAGATAATTCCATGTTCAAACAGATAGCGGTGTAGATATTTCCATGTTTATACAGATAGCGGTGTAGATATTTCCATGTTTATACAGATAGCGGTGAAGATGTATGCATGTTTTCACAGATAGTGGTGTAGATATTTCCATGTTCATACAGATTGCGGTGTAGATATTTCCATGTTCATTCACATGGCTATGTAGGTATATCCATGTTCATACAGATGGCGGTGAAGATATTTCCATGTTCATACAGATAGCGGTGTAGATATTTCCATGTTCATACAGATAGCGGTGTAGATATTTCCATGTTTATACATATAGCGGTGTAGATATTTCCATGTTCATACATATAGCGGTGTAGATATTTCCATGTTCATCCAGATGGCTGTGTAGTTATATCCATGTTCATACAGATGGCGGTGAAGATATTTCCATGATCATACAGATAGCGGTGTAGATATTTCCATGTTCATACAGATAGCGGTGTAGACATTTCCATGTTCATACAGATTGCGGTGTAGCTATTTCCATGTTCAAACAGATAGCGGTGTAGATATTTCCATGTTCATCCAGATGGCTGTGTAGATATTTCCATGTTCATACAGATAGTGTTGCTGATATTTCCATGTTTATACAGGTAGCGGTGTAGATATTCCCAAGTTTATACAGATAGCGGTGTAGATATTTCCATGTTTATACAGATAGAGGTGAAGATGTATGCATGTTTACACAGTTAGCGGTGCAGATATTTCCATGTTCACACAGATAGCGGTGTAGATATTTCCATGTTCATACAGATGGCTGTGTAGATATATCCATGTTCATTCAGATGGCGGTGAAGATATTTCCATGTTCATACAGATAGCGGTGTAGATGTTTCCATATTCATACAGATAGCTGTGTAGATATTTCCATGTTCATACAGACAGCGGTGTAGATATTTCCATGTTCATACAGATAGTGGTGTAGATATTTCCATGTTCATACAGATAGTGGTGTAGCTATTTCCATGTTCATACAGATAGCGGTGTAGATATTTCCATGTTCATAGAGATAGCGGTGTAGATATTTTCATGTTCATACAGGTAGCGGTGCTGATATTTCCATGTTTATACAGGTAGCGGTGTAGATATTTCCATGTTTATACAGATAGCGGTGTAGATATTTCCATGTTTATACAGATAGCAGTGTAGATATTTTCATGTTTATACAGATAGCGGTGTAGATATCTCCATCTTAATACAGATGGCGGTGTAGATATTTATATGTTCATACAGATGGCGGTGCAGATATTTCCATGTTCATACAGATGGCGGTGTAGATATTTCCATGTTTATAGAGACTGCGGTGTAGATATTTCCATGTGTAAAGAAATAGCTTTGTAAATATTTCCATGTATATGCAGATATTTGTGTAGATATTTCATTTTCATGCAGATAGCGGTGTAGATATTTCCATGTTCAAACAGACAGCTGTGTAGATATTTCCATGTTCATACAGATAGCGGTGTAGATATTTCCATGTTTATACAGATAGTGGTGAAGATGTATGCATGTTAACACAGACAGCGGTGTAGATATTTCCAAGTTCATAGAGATAGCGGTGTAGATATTTCCATTTTCATCCAGATGGCTGTGTAGATATATCCATGTTCATACAGATGGCGGTGAAGATATTTCCATGTTCATGCAGATGGCGGTGTAGATATTTCCATGTTCATACAGATAGCGGTGTAGACATTTCCATGTTCATACTGATAGCGGTGTAGCTATTTCCATGTTCATACAGATAGCGGTGTAGATATTTCCATGTTCATCCAGATGGCTGTGTAGATATGTCCATGTTCATACAGATGGCGGTGAAGTTATTTCCATGTTCATACAGATGGCGGTGTGGATATTTCCATGTTCATGCAGATAGCAGTGTAGATATTTCCTTGTTCATACAGACAGCGGTGCTGTTACTTCCATGTTCATCCAGATGGCTGTGTAGATATATCCATCTTCATACAGATGGCGGTGAAGATATTTCCATGTTCATACAGATATCGGTGTAGATATTTCCATGTTTATTCAGGTAGCCGTGTTGATATTTCCATGTTTATACAGATAGCGGTGTAGATATTTCCATGTTTATACAGATAGCGGTGTAGATATCTCCATCTTAATACAGATGGCGGTGTAGATATTTATATGCTCATACAGATGGCGGTGCAGATATTTCCATGTTCATTCAGATGGCGGTGTAGATATTTCCATGTTTATAGAGATTGCGGTGAATCTATTTCCATGTGTAAAGAAATAGCTTTGTAGATATTTCCATGTAGATGCAGAGTGCTGTGTAGATATTTCCATTTTCGTGCAGATAGCGGTGTAGATATTTCCATGTTGAAACAGATAGCTGTGTAGACATTTCCATGTTCATACAGATAGCGGTGTAGATATTTCCATGTTTATACAGATAGCGGTGAAGATGTATGCATGTTAACACAGATAGCGGTGTAGATATTTCCATGTTCATACAGATAGCGGTGTAGATATTTCCATATTCATCCAGATGGCTGTGTAGATATATACATGTTCATACAGATGGCGGTGAAGATATTTCCATGTTCATACAGATAGCGGTGTAGATATTTCCATTTTCATACAGATAGCGGTGTAGATATTTCCATGTTCATACATATAGCGGTGTAGATATTTCCATGTTCATCCAGATGGGTGTGTAGATAAATTCATGTTCATACAGATGGCGGTGAAGATATTTCCATGTTCATACAGATAGCGGTGTAGATATTTCCATGTTTATACAGATATCGGTGTAGATATTTCCATGTTTATACAGATAGCGGAGTAGATATCTCCATCTTAATACAGATGGCGGTGTAGATAATTATAAGATCATACAGATGGTGGTGCAGATATTTCCATGTTCATACAGATGGCGGTGTAGATATTTCCATGTTTATAGAGATAGCGGTGTAGTTATTTCCATGTGTAAAGAGATAGCTGTATAGGTATTTCCATGTATATGCAGATAGCTTTGTAGATATTTCCATTTTCATGCAGATAGCGGTGTAGATATTTCCATGTTCAAACAGATAGCGGTGTACATATTTCCATGTTCATACAGATAGCGGTGTAGATATTTCCATGTTCATACAGATAGCAGTGTAGATATTTCCATGTTTAAACAGATAGTGGTGAAGATGTATACATGTTTACACAGATAGCGGTGTAGATATTTCCATGCTCCTACAGATAGCAGTGTAGATATTTCCGTGTTCATCCAGATGGCTGTGTAGATATATCCATGTTCATACAGATGGCGGTGAAGATATTTCCATGTTCATACAGATAGCGGTGTAGATATTTCCATGTTCATACAGATAGCGGTGTAGATATTTCCATGTTCATACAGACAGCGGTTCTGATATTTCCATGTTCATCCAGATGGCTGTGTAGATATATCTATGTTCATACAGATGGTGGTGAAGATATATCCATGTTCATACAGATGTCGGTGTAGATATTTCCATGTTCATACAGATAGCAGTGTAGGTATTTCCATGTTAATACAGATAGCGGTGCTGATATTTCCATGTTTATACAGGTAGCGGTGTAGATATTTCCATGTTTATACAAATAGCGGTGTACATATTTCCATGTTTATACAGATAGCGGTGTAGATATTTCCATGTTTATACAGATAGTGGTGTAGATATTTCCATGTTTATAGAGATAGCGGTGTAGTTATTTCCATGTGTAAAGAGATAGCTTTGTAGATATTTCCATGTATATGCAGATAGCTGTGTAGATATTTCTATTTTCATGCAGATAGCGGTGTAGATATTTCCATGTTCATACAGATAGCGGTGTAGATATTTCCATGTTCATACAGATAGCGGTGCTGATATTTCCATGTTTATACAGGTAGCGGTGTAGATATTTCCATGTTTATAGAGATAGCGGTGTAGATATTTCCATGTTTATACAGATAGCGGTGTAGATATTTCCATGTTTATACAGATAACGGTGTAGATATCTCCATCTTAATACAGATGGCGGTGTAGATATATATATGTTCATACAGATGGCGGTGCAGATATTTCCATGTTCATACAGATGGTGGTGTAGATATTTCCATGTTTATAGAGATAGCGGTGTAGTTATTTCCATGGGTAAAGAAATAGCTTTGTAGATATTTCCGTGTATATGCAGATAGCTGGGTAAATATTTCCATTTTCATGCAGATAGCGGTGTAGATATTTCCATGTACAAACAGTTAGCGGTGTAGATATTTCCATGTTCATACAGATAGCGGTGTAGATATTTCCATGTTTATACAGATAGCGGTGAAGATGTATGCATGTTTGCACAGATAGTGGTGTAGATATTTCCATGTTCATACAGATAACGGTGTAAATATTTCCATGTTCATACAGATAGTGGTGTAGATATTTCCATGTTCATACAGATAGCGGTGTAGATATTTCCATGTTCAAACAGATAGCGGTGTAGATATTTCCATGTTCATCCTGAAGGCTGTGTAGATATTTCCATGTTCATACAGATAGCGGTGCTGATATTTCCATGTTGATACAGGTAGCGGTGTAGATATTTCCATGTTCATACAGATAGTGGTGTAGATATTTCCATGTTCATACAGATAGCGGTTTAGATATTTCCATGTTCATACAGATAGCGGTGTAGCTATTTCCATGTTCATACAGATAGCGGTGTAGATATTTCCATGTTTATCCAGATGGGTGTGTAGATAAATCCATGTTCATACAGATGGCGGTGAAGATATTTCCATGTTCATACAGATAGCGGTGTAGATATTTCCATGTTTATACAGATATCGGTGTAGATATTTCCATGTTTATACAGATAGCGGAGTAGATATCTCCATCTTAATACAGATGGCGGTGTAGATATTTATATGATCATACAGATGGCGGTGCAGATATTTCCATGTTCATACAGATGGCGGTGTAGATATTTCCATGTTTATAGAGATAGCGGTGTAGTTGTTTCCATGTGTAAAGAGATTGCTGTATAGATATTTCCATGTATATGCAGATAGCTTTGTAGATATTTCCATTTTCATGCAGATAGCGGTGTAGATATTTCCATGTTCAAACAGATAGCGGTGCAGATATTTCCATGTTCATACAGATAGCTGTGTAGATATTTCCATGTTTAAACAGATAGTGGTGAAGATGTATACATGTTTACACAGATAGCGGTGTAGATATTTCCATGCTCATACAGATAGCGGTGTAGATACTTCCGTGTTCATCCAGATGGCTGTGTAGATATATCCATGTTCATACAGATGGCGGTGAAGATATTTCCATGTTCATACAGATAGCGGTGTAGATATTTCCATGTTCATACAGACAGCGGTGTAGATATTTCCATGTTCATACAGATAGTGGTGTAGATATCTCCATCTTAATACAGATGGCGGTGTAGCTATTTCCATGTTCATACAGATAGCGGTGTAGATATTTCCATGTTCATAGAGATAGCAGTGTAGATATTACCATGGTCATACAGATAGCGGTGCTGATATTTCCATGTTTATACAGGTAGCGGTGTAGATAATTCCATGTTTATACAGATAGCGGTGTAGATATTTCCATGTTCATACAGATAGCGGTGTAGATATTTCCATGTTTATACAGATAGCGGTGTAGATATTTCCATGTTTATACAGATAGTGGTGTATGTATTTCCATGTTTACAGAGATAGCGGTGTAGTTATTTCCATGTGTAAAGAGATAGCTTTGTAGATATTTCCATGTATATGCAGATAGCTGTGTAGATATTTCCATTTTCATGCAGATAGCGGTGTAGATATTTCCATGTTCATACAGATAGCGGTGTAGTTATTTCCATGTTCATACAGATAGCGGTGCTGATATTTCCATGTTTATACAGGTAGCGGTGTAGATATTCCCATGTTGATACCGATAGCGATGTAGATATTTCCATGTTTATACAGATAGCGGTATAGATATTTCCATGTTTATACAGATAGCGGTGTAGATATCTCCATCTTAATACAGATGGCGGTGTAGATATTTATATGTTCATACAGACGGTGGTGCAGATATTTCCATGTTCATACAGATGGTGGTGTAGATATTTCCATGTTTATAGAGATAGCAGTGTAGTTATTTCCATGTGTAAAGAAGTAGCTTTGTAGATATTTCCGTGTATATGCAGATAGCTTTGTAAATATTTCCATTTTCATGCAGATAGCGGTGTAGATATTTCCATGTTCAAACAGTTAGCGGTGTAGATATTTCCATGTTCATACAGATAGCGGTGTAGATATTTCCATGTTTATACAGATAGCGGTGAAGATGTATGCATGTTTGCACAGATAGTGGTGTAGATATTTCCATGTTCATACAGATAGCGGTGTAAATATTTCCATGTTCATACAGATAGTGGTGTAGATATTTCCATGTTCATACAGATAGCGGTGTAGATATTTCCATGTTCATACAGATAGCGGTGTAGATATTTCCATGTACATCCAGATGGCTGTGTAGATATTTCCATGTTCATAGAGACAGCGGTGCTGATATTTCCATGTTGATACAGGTAGCGGTGTAGATATTTCCATGTTCATACAGATAGCGGTGTAGATATTTCCATGTTCATACAGATAGCGGTGTAGATATTTCCATGTTCATACAGATAGCGCTGTAGATATTTCCATGTTCATACAGATAGCGGTGTACATATTTCCATGTTTATCCAGATGGGTGTGTAGATAAATCCATGTTCATACAGATGGCGGTGAAGATATTTCCATGTTCATACAGATAGCGGTGTAGATATTTCCATGTTTATACAGATATCGGTGTAGATATTTCCATGTTTATACAGATAGCGGAGTAGATAACTCCATCTTAATACAGATGGCGGTGTAGATATTTATATGATCATACAGATGGCGGTGCAGATATTTCCATGTTCATACAGATGGCGGTGTAGATATTTCCATGTTTATAGAGATAGCGGTGTAGTTATTTCCATGTGTAAAGAGATAGCTGTATAGATATTTCCATGTATATGCAGATAGCTTTGTAGATATTTCCATTTTCATGCAGATAGCGGTGTAGATATTTCCATGTTCAAACAGATAGCGGTGTAGATATTTCCATGTTCATACAGATAGCTGTGTAGATATTTCCATGTTTAAACAGATAGTGGTGAAGATGTATACATGTTTACACAGATAGCGGTGTAGATATTTCCATGCTCATACAGATAGCGGTGTAGATATTTCCGTGTTCATCCAGATGGCTGTGTAGATATATCCATGTTCATACAGATGGCGGTGAAGATATTTCCATGTTCATACAGATAGTGGTGTAGATATTTCCATGTTTATAGAGATAGCGGTGTAGATATTTCCATGTTTATACAGAGAGTGGTGTATATATTTCCACGTTTACAGAGATAGCAGTGTAGTTATTTCCATGTGTAAAGAGATAGCTTTGTAGATATTTCCATGTATATGCAGATAGCTGTGTAGATATTTCCATTTTCATGCAGATAGCGGTGTAGATATTTCCATGTTCATACAGATAGCGGTGTAGATATTTCCATGTTCATACAGATAGCGGTGTAGATATTTCCATGTTTATACAGATAGCGGTGAAGATGTATGCATGTTTGCACAGATAGTGGTGTAGATATTTCCATGTTCATACAGATAACGGTGTAAATATTTCCATGTTCATACAGATAGTGGTGTAGATATTTCCATGTTCATACAGATAGCGGTGTAGATATTTCCATGTTCAAACAGATAGCGGTGTAGATATTTCCATGTTCATCCTGAAGGCTGTGTAGATATTTCCATGTTCATACAGATAGCGGTGCTGATATTTCCATGTTGATACAGGTAGCGGTGTAGATATTTCCATGTTCATACAGATAGTGGTGTAGATATTTCCATGTTCATACAGATAGCGGTTTAGATATTTCCATGTTCATACAGATAGCGGTGTAGCTATTTCCATGTTCATACAGATAGCGGTGTAGATATTTCCATGTTTATCCAGATGGGTGTGTAGATAAATCCATGTTCATACAGATGGCGGTGAAGATATTTCCATGTTCATACAGATAGCGGTGTAGATATTTCCATGTTTATACAGATATCGGTGTAGATATTTCCATGTTTATACAGATAGCGGAGTAGATATCTCCATCTTAATACAGATGGCGGTGTAGATATTTATATGATCATACAGATGGCGGTGCAGATATTTCCATGTTCATACAGATGGCGGTGTAGATATTTCCATGTTTATAGAGATAGCGGTGTAGTTGTTTCCATGTGTAAAGAGATTGCTGTATAGATATTTCCATGTATATGCAGATAGCTTTGTAGATATTTCCATTTTCATGCAGATAGCGGTGTAGATATTTCCATGTTCAAACAGATAGCGGTGCAGATATTTCCATGTTCATACAGATAGCTGTGTAGATATTTCCATGTTTAAACAGATAGTGGTGAAGATGTATACATGTTTACACAGATAGCGGTGTAGATATTTCCATGCTCATACAGATAGCGGTGTAGATACTTCCGTGTTCATCCAGATGGCTGTGTAGATATATCCATGTTCATACAGATGGCGGTGAAGATATTTCCATGTTCATACAGATAGCGGTGTAGATATTTCCATGTTCATACAGACAGCGGTGTAGATATTTCCATGTTCATACAGATAGTGGTGTAGATATCTCCATCTTAATACAGATGGCGGTGTAGCTATTTCCATGTTCATACAGATAGCGGTGTAGATATTTCCATGTTCATAGAGATAGCAGTGTAGATATTACCATGGTCATACAGATAGCGGTGCTGATATTTCCATGTTTATACAGGTAGCGGTGTAGATAATTCCATGTTTATACAGATAGCGGTGTAGATATTTCCATGTTCATACAGATAGCGGTGTAGATATTTCCATGTTTATACAGATAGCGGTGTAGATATTTCCATGTTTATACAGATAGTGGTGTATGTATTTCCATGTTTACAGAGATAGCGGTGTAGTTATTTCCATGTGTAAAGAGATAGCTTTGTAGATATTTCCATGTATATGCAGATAGCTGTGTAGATATTTCCATTTTCATGCAGATAGCGGTGTAGATATTTCCATGTTCATACAGATAGCGGTGTAGTTATTTCCATGTTCATACAGATAGGGGTGCTGATATTTCCATGTTTATACAGGTAGCGGTGTAGATATTCCCATGTTGATACCGATAGCGATGTAGATATTTCCATGTTTATACAGATAGCGGTATAGATATTTCCATGTTTATACAGATAGCGGTGTAGATATCTCCATCTTAATACAGATGGCGGTGTAGATATTTATATGTTCATACAGACGGTGGTGCAGATATTTCCATGTTCATACAGATGGTGGTGTAGATATTTCCATGTTTATAGAGATAGCAGTGTAGTTATTTCCATGTGTAAAGAAGTAGCTTTGTAGATATTTCCGTGTATATGCAGATAGCTTTGTAAATATTTCCATTTTCATGCAGATAGCGGTGTAGATATTTCCATGTTCAAACAGTTAGCGGTGTAGATATTTCCATGTTCATACAGATAGCGGTGTAGATATTTCCATGTTTATACAGATAGCGGTGAAGATGTATGCATGTTTGCACAGATAGTGGTGTAGATATTTCCATGTTCATACAGATAGCGGTGTAAATATTTCCATGTTCATACAGATAGTGGTGTAGATATTTCCATGTTCATACAGATAGCGGTGTAGATATTTCCATGTTCATACAGATAGCGGTGTAGATATTTCCATGTACATCCAGATGGCTGTGTAGATATTTCCATGTTCATAGAGACAGCGGTGCTGATATTTCCATGTTGATACAGGTAGCGGTGTAGATATTTCCATGTTCATACAGATAGCGGTGTAGATATTTCCATGTTCATACAGATAGCGGTGTAGATATTTCCATGTTCATACAGATAGCGGTGTAGATATTTCCATGTTAATACAGATAGCGGTGTAGATATTTCCATGTTTATCCAGATGGGTGTGTAGATAAATCCATGTTCATACAGATGGCGGTGAAGATATTTCCATGTTCATACAGATAGCGGTGTAGATATTTCCATGTTTATACAGATATCGGTGTAGATATTTCCATGTTTATACAGATAGCGGAGTAGATAACTCCATCTTAATACAGATGGCGGTGTAGATATTTATATGATCATACAGATGGCGGTGCAGATATTTCCATGTTCATACAGATGGCGGTGTAGATATTTCCATGTTTATAGAGATAGCGGTGTAGTTATTTCCATGTGTAAAGAGATAGCTGTATAGATATTTCCATGTATATGCAGATAGCTTTGTAGATATTTCCATTTTCATGCAGATAGCGGTGTAGATATTTCCATGTTCAAACAGATAGCGGTGTAGATATTTCCATGTTCATACAGATAGCTGTGTAGATATTTCCATGTTTAAACAGATAGTGGTGAAGATGTATACATGTTTACACAGATAGCGGTGTAGATATTTCCATGCTCATACAGATAGCGGTGTAGATATTTCCGTGTTCATCCAGATGGCTGTGTAGATATATCCATGTTCATACAGATGGCGGTGAAGATATTTCCATGTTCATACAGATAGTGGTGTAGATATTTCCATGTTTATAGAGATAGCGGTGTAGATATTTCCATGTTTATACAGAGAGTGGTGTATATATTTCCACGTTTACAGAGATAGCAGTGTAGTTATTTCCATGTGTAAAGAGATAGCTTTGTAGATATTTCCATGTATATGCAGATAGCTGTGTAGATATTTCCATTTTCATGCAGATAGCGGTGTAGATATTTCCATGTTCATACAGATAGCGGTGTAGATATTTCCATGTTCATACAGATAGCGGTGCTGATATTTCCATGTTTATACAGGTAGCCTTGTAGATATTTCCAGGTTTATACAGATAGCGGTGTAGATATTTCCATGTTTATACAGATAGCGGTGTAGATATTTCCATGTTTATACAGATAGCGGTGTAGATATCTCCATCTTAATACAGATGGCGGTGTAGATATTTATATGTTCTTTCAGATGGCGGTGCAGATATTTCCATGTTCATACAGATGGTGGTGTAGATATTTCCATGTTTATAGAGATAGCGGTGTAGTTATTTCCATGTGTAAAGAAATAGCTTTTTAGATATTTCCGTGTATATGCAGATAGCTGTGTAAATATTTCCATTTTCATGCAGATAGCGGTGTAGATATTTCCATGTTCTAACAGATAGCGGTGTAGATATTTCCATGTTCATACAGATAGCGGTGTATATATTTCCATGTTTATACAGATAGCGGTGACGATGTATGCATGTTTGCACAGATATTGGTGTAGATATTTCCATGTTCATACAGATAGCGGTGTAAATATTTCCATGTTCATGCAGATAGTGGTGTAGATATTTCCATGTTCATACAGATAGCGGTGTAGATATTTCCATGTTCATACAGATAGCGGTGTAGATATTTCCATGTTCATCCAGAAGGCTGTGTAGATATTTCCATGTTCATACAGATAGCGGTGCTGATATTTCCATGTTGATACAGGTAGCGGTGTAGATATTTCCATGTTCATACAGATAGCGGTGTAGATATTTCCATGTTCATACAGATAGCGGTGTAGATATTTCCATGTTCATACAGATAGCGGTGTAGCTATTTCCATGTTCATACAGATAGCAGTGTAGATATTTCCATGTTCTTCCAGATGGGTGTGTAGATAAATCCATGTTCATACAGATGGCGGTGAAGATATTTCCATGTTCATACAGATAGCGGTGTAGATATTTCCATGTTCATACAGATAGCAGTGTAGCTATTTCCATGTTCATACAGATAGCGGTGTAGATATTTCCATGTTCATCCAGATGGGTGTGTAGATAAATCCATGTTCATACAGATGGCGGTGAAGATATTTCCATGTTCATACAGATAGCGGTGTAGATATTTCCATGTTTATACAGATATCGGTGTAGATATTTCCATGTTTATACAGATAGCGGAGTAGATATCTCCATCTTAATACAGATGGCGGTGTAGATATTTATATGATCATACATACGGCGTTGCAGATATTTCCATGTTCATACAGATGGCGGTGTAGATATTTCCATGTTTATATAGATATCGGTGTAGTTATTTCCATGTGTAAAGAGATAGCTGTATAGATATTTCCATGTATATGCAGATAGCTTTGTAGATATTTCCATTTTCATGCAGACAGCGGTGTAGATATTTCCATGTTCAAACAGATAGCGGTGTAGATATTTCCATGTTCATACAGATAGCGGTGTAGATATTTCCATGTTCATACAGATAGCTGTGTAGATATTTCCATGTTCATCCAGAAAGCTGTGTAGATATCTCAATGTTCATAAGGATGGCGATGAAGATATTTCCATGTTCATACAGATAGCGGTGTAGATATTTCCATGTTCATACAGATAGCGGTGTAGATATTTCCATGTTTATACAGATAGCGGTGTAGACATTTCCAAGTTTATACAGATAGTGGTGTAGTTATCTCCATCTTAATACAGATGGCGGTGTAGATATTTATATGTTCATTCAGATGACGGTGCAGATATTTCCATGTTCATACAGATGGTGGTGTAGATATTTCCATGTTCATACAGATAGCGGTGTAGTTATTTCCATGTGTAAAGAGATAGCTGTGTAGATATTCCCATGTATATGCAGATAGCTGTGTAGATATTTCCATTTTCAAACAGATAGCGGTGTATATACTTCCCTGTTCAAACAGATAGCGGTGTAGATAGTTCCATGTTCATACAGATAGTGGTGTAGATATTTCCATGATCATACAGATAGCGGTGTAGCTATTTCCATGTTCATACAGATAGCGGTTTGGATATTTCCATGTTCATAGAGATAGCGGTGTAGATATTTCCATGTTTATACAGGTAGCGGTGTAGATATTTCCATGTTTATACAGATAGCAGTGAAGATGTATGCATGTTTACACAGATAGCGGTGTAGATATTTTCATGTTCATCCAGATGGCCGTGTAGATATTTCCATGTTCATACAGATAGCGGTGTAGATATTTCCATGTTCATCCAGATGGCTGTGTAGATATATCCATGTTTATACAGATGGCGGTGAAGATATTTCCATGTTCATACAGATGGCTGTGTAGATATATCCATGTTCATACAGATGGCGGTGATGATATTTCCATGTTCCTACAGACGGCGGTGTAGATATTTCCATGTTCATACTGATAGCGGTGCTGATATTTCCATGTTTATACAGGTGGCGGTGTAGATATTTCAATGTTTATACAGATAGCAGTGTAGATATTTCCATGTTCATCCAGATGGCTGTGTAAATATATCCATGTTCATACAGATGGCGGTGAAGACATTTCCATGTTCATACAGATAGCGGTGTAGATATTTCCATGTTCATACAGATAACCGTGTAGATATTGCCATGTACATACCGATAGCGGTGCTGATACTTCCATGTTTATACAGGTAGTGGTGTAGCTATTTCCATGTTTATACAGATAGCGGTTTAGATATCTCCATCTTAATACAGATGGCGGGGTAGATATTTATATGTTCATACAGATGGCGGTGCAGATATTTCCATGTTCATACGGATGGCGGTGAAGATATTTCCATGTTCATACGGATGGCGGTGTAGAAACTTCCATGTTCATACTGATAGCGGTGCTGACATTTCCATGTTTATACTGGTAGCGGTGTAGATATTTCCATGTTTATACAGATAGCAGTGTAGATATTTCCATGTTTATACACATAGCGGTGTAGATATTTCCATGTTTATACAGATAGCGGTGTAGATATTTCCATGTTTATGCAGATAGTGGTGTAGATATCTCCATCTTAATACAGATGGCGGTGTAGATATTTAAATGTTCATACAGATGGCGGTGCAGATATTTCCATGTTCATAAAGATGGCGGTGTAGATATTTCCATGTTCATACAGATAGCGGTGTAGATATTTCCATGTTCATACATATAGCGGTGTAGATATTTCCATGTTCATCCAGATGGCTGTGTAGTTATATCCATGTTCATACAGATGGCGGTGAAGATATTTCCATGATCATACAGATAGCGGTGTAGATATTTCCATGTTCATACAGATAGCGGTGTAGACATTTCCATGTTCATACAGATAGCGGTGTAGCTATTTCCATGTTCATACAGATAGCGGTGTAGATATTTCCATGTTCATCCAGATGGCTGTGTAGATATTTCCATGTTCATACAGATAGCAGTGCTGATATTTCCATGTTTATACAGGTAGCGGTGTAGATATTCCCATGTGTATACAGAGAGCGGTGTAGATATTTCCATGTTTATACAGATAGCGGTGAAGATGTATGCATGTTTACACAGTTAGCGGTGCAGATATTTCCATGTTCATACAGATAGCGGTGTAGGTATTTCCATGTTCATCCAGATGGCTGTGTATATATATCCATGTTCATTCAGATGGCGGTGAAGATATTTCCATGTTCATACAGATAGCGGTGTAGATATTTCCATGTTCATACAGATAGCTGTGTAGATATTTCCATGTTCATACAGACAGCGGTGTAGTTATTTCCATGTTCATACAGATAGAGGTGTAGATATTTCCATGTTCATCCAGATGGCTGTGTAGATATATCCATGTTCATACAGATGGCGGTGAAGATATTTCCATGTTCATGCAGATAGCGGTGTAGATATTTCCATGTTAGTAGAGATAAAGGTGTAGTTATTTCCATGTGTAAAGAAATAGCTTTGTAGATATTTCCATGCATATGCAGATAGCTGTGTAGATATTTCCATTTTCATGCAGATAGCGGAGTAGATAATTCCATGTTCAAACAGATAACGGTGTAGATATTTCCATGTTTATACAGATAGCGGTGTAGATATTTCCATGTTTATACAGATAGCGGTGAAGATGTATGCATGTTTACACAGATAGTGGTGTAGATATTTCCATGTTCATACAGATTGCGGTGTAGATATTTCCATGTTCATTCACATGGCTATGTAGGTATATCCATGTTCATACAGATGGCGGTGAAGATATTTCCATGTTCATACAGATAGCGGTGTAGATATTTCCATGTTCATACAGATAGCGGTGTAGATATTTCCATGTTTATACATATAGCGGTGTAGATATTTCCATGTTCATACATATAGCGGTGTAGATATTTCCATGTTCATCCAGATGGCTGTGTAGTTATATCCATGTTCATACAGATGGCGGTGAAGATATTTCCATGATCATACAGATAGCGGTGTACATATTTCCATGTTCATACAGATAGCGGTGTAGACATTTCCATGTTCATACAGATTGCGGTGTAGCTATTTCCATGTTCAAACAGATAGCGGTGTAGATATTTCCATGTTCATCCAGATGGCTGTGTAGATATTTCCATGTTCATACAGATAGTGTTGCTGATATTTCCATGTTTATACAGGTAGCGGTGTAGATATTCCCATGTTTATACAGATAGCGGTGTAGATATTTCCATGTTTATACAGATAGAGGTGAAGATGTATGCATGTTTACACAGTTAGCGGTGCAGATATTTCCATGTTCACACAGATAGCGGTGTAGATATTTCCATGTTCATACAGATGGCTGTGTAGATATATCCATGTTCATTCAGATGGCGGTGAAGATATTTCCATGTTCATACAGATAGCGGTGTAGATGTTTCCATATTCATACAGATAGCTGTGTAGATATTTCCATGTTCATACAGACAGCGGTGTAGATATTTCCATGTTCATACAGATAGTGGTGTAGATATTTCCATGTTCATACAGATAGTGGTGTAGCTATTTCCATGTTCATACAGATAGCGGTGTAGATATTTCCATGTTCATAGAGATAGCGGTGTAGATATTTTCATGTTCATACAGATAGCGGTGCTGATATTTCCATGTTTATACAGGTAGCGGTGTAGATATTTCCATGTTTATACAGATAGCGGTGTAGATATTTCCATGTTTATACAGATAGCAGTGTAGATATTTTCATGTTTATACAGATAGCGGTGTAGATATCTCCATCTTAATACAGATGGCGGTGTAGATATTTATATGTTCATACAGATGGCGGTGCAGATATTTCCATGTTCATACAGATGGCGGTGTAGATATTTCCATGTTTATAGAGACTGCGGTGTAGATATTTCCATGTGTAAAGAAATAGCTTTGTAAATATTTCCATGTATATGCAGATATTTGTGTAGATATTTCATTTTCATGCAGATAGCGGTGTAGATATTTCCATGTTCAAACAGACAGCTGTGTAGATATTTCCATGTTCATACAGATAGCGGTGTAGATATTTCCATGTTTATACAGATAGTGGTGAAGATGTATGCATGTTAACACAGACAGCGGTGTAGATATTTCCAAGTTCATAGAGATAGCGGTGTAGATATTTCCATGTTCATCCAGATGGCTGTGTAGATATATCCATGTTCATACAGATGGCGGTGAAGATATTTCCATGTTCATGCAGATGGCGGTGTAGATATTTCCATGTTCATACAGATAGCGGTGTAGACATTTCCATGTTCATACTGATAGCGGTGTAGCTATTTCCATGTTCATACAGATAGCGGTGTAGATATTTCCATGTTCATCCAGATGGCTGTGTAGATATGTCCATGTTCATACAGATGGCGGTGAAGTTATTTCCATGTTCATACAGATGGCGGTGTGGATATTTCCATGTTCATGCAGATAGCAGTGTAGATATTTCCATGTTCATACAGACAGCGGTGCTGTTACTTCCATGTTCATCCAGATGGCTGTGTAGATATATCCATCTTCATACAGATGGCGGTGAAGATATTTCCATGTTCATACAGATACCGGTGTAGATATTTCCATGTTTATTCAGGTAGCCGTGTTGATATTTCCATGTTTATACAGATAGCGGTGTAGATATTTCCATGTTTATACAGATAGCGGTGTAGATATCTCCATCTTAATACAGATGGCGGTGTAGATATTTATATGCTCATACAGATGGCGGTGCAGATATTTCCATGTTCATTCAGATGGCGGTGTAGATATTTCCATGTTTATAGAGATTGCGGTGAATCTATTTCCATGTGTAAAGAAATAGCTTTGTAGATATTTCCATGTAGATGCAGAGTGCTGTGTAGATATTTCCATTTTCGTGCAGATAGCGGTGTAGATATTTCCATGTTGAAACAGATAGCTGTGTAGACATTTCCATGTTCATACAGATAGCGGTGTAGATATTTCCATGTTTATACAGATAGCGGTGAAGATGTATGCATGTTAACACAGATAGCGGTGTAGATATTTCCATGTTCATACAGATAGCGGTGTAGATATTTCCATATTCATCCAGATGGCTGTGTAGATATATACATGTTCATACAGATGGCGGTGAAGATATTTCCATGTTCATACAGATAGCGGTGTAGATATTTCCATTTTCATACAGATAGCGGTGTAGATATTTCCATGTTCATACATATAGCGGTGTAGATATTTCCATGTTCATCCAGATGGGTGTGTAGATAAATTCATGTTCATACAGATGGCGGTGAAGATATTTCCATGTTCATACAGATAGCGGTGTAGATATTTCCATGTTTATACAGATATCGGTGTAGATATTTCCATGTTTATACAGATAGCGGAGTAGATATCTCCATCTTAATACAGATGGCGGTGTAGATAATTATAAGATCATACAGATGGTGGTGCAGATATTTCCATGTTCATACAGATGGCGGTGTAGATATTTCCATGTTTATAGAGATAGCGGTGTAGTTATTTCCATGTGTAAAGAGATAGCTGTATAGGTATTTCCATGTATATGCAGATAGCTTTGTAGATATTTCCATTTTCATGCAGATAGCGGTGTAGATATTTCCATGTTCAAACAGATAGCGGTGTACATATTTCCATGTTCATACAGATAGCGGTGTAGATATTTCCATGTTCATACAGATAGCAGTGTAGATATTTCCATGTTTAAACAGATAGTGGTGAAGATGTATACATGTTTACACAGATAGCGGTGTAGATATTTCCATGCTCCTACAGATAGCAGTGTAGATATTTCCGTGTTCATCCAGATGGCTGTGTAGATATATCCATGTTCATACAGATGGCGATGAAGATATTTCCATGTTCATACAGATAGCGGTGTAGATATTTCCATGTTCATACAGATAGCGGTGTAGTTATTTCCATGTTCATACAGACAGCGGTTCTGATATTTCCATGTTCATCCAGATGGCTGTGTAGATATATCTATGTTCATACAGATGGTGGTGAAGATATATCCATGTTCATACAGATGTCGGTGTAGATATTTCCATGTTCATACAGATAGCAGTGTAGGTATTTCCATGTTAATACAGATAGCGGTGCTGATATTTCCATGTTTATACAGGTAGCGGTGTAGATATTTCCATGTTTATACAAATAGCGGTGTAGATATTTCCATGTTTATACAGATAGCGGTGTAGATATTTCCATGTTTATACAGATAGTGGTGTAGATATTTCCATGTTTATAGAGATAGCGGTGTAGTTATTTCCATGTGTAAAGAGATAGCTTTGTAGATATTTCCATGTATATGCAGATAGCTGTGTAGATATTTCTATTTTCATGCAGATAGCGGTGTAGATATTTCCATGTTCATACAGATAGCGGTGTAGATATTTCCATGTTCATACAGATAGCGGTGCTGATATTTCCATGTTTATACAGGTAGCGGTGTAGATATTTCTATGTTTATAGAGATAGCGGTGTAGATATTTCCATGTTTATACAGATAGCGGTGTAGATATTTCCATGTTTATACAGATAACGGTGTAGATATCTCCATCTTAATACAGATGGCGGTGTAGATATTTATATGTTCATACAGATGGCGGTGCAGATATTTCCATGTTCATACAGATGGTGGTGTAGATATTTCCATGTTTATAGAGATAGCGGTGTAGTTATTTCCATGGGTAAAGAAATAGCTTTGTAGATATTTCCGTGTATATGCAGATAGCTGGGTAAATATTTCCATTTTCATGCAGATAGCGGTGTAGATATTTCCATGTACAAACAGTTAGCGGTGTAGATATTTCCATGTTCATACAGATAGCGGTGTAGATATTTCCATGTTTATACAGATAGCGGTGAAGATGTATGCATGTTTGCACAGATAGTGGTGTAGATATTTCCATGTTCATACAGATAACGGTGTAAATATTTCCATGTTCATACAGATAGTGGTGTAGATATTTCCATGTTCATACAGATAGCGGTGTAGATATTTCCATGTTCAAACAGATAGCGGTGTAGATATTTCCATGTTCATCCTGAAGGCTGTGTAGATATTTCCATGTTCATACAGATAGCGGTGCTGATATTTCCATGTTGATACAGGTAGCGGTGTAGATATTTCCATGTTCATACAGATAGTGGTGTAGATATTTCCATGTTCATACAGATAGCGGTTTAGATATTTCCATGTTCATACAGATAGCGGTGTAGCTATTTCCATGTTCATACAGATAGCGGTGTAGATATTTCCATGTTTATCCAGATGGGTGTGTAGATAAATCCATGTTCATACAGATGGCGGTGAAGATATTTCCATGTTCATACAGATAGCGGTGTAGATATTTCCATGTTTATACAGATATCGGTGTAGATATTTCCATGTTTATACAGATAGCGGAGTAGATATCTCCATCTTAATACAGATGGCGGTGTAGATATTTATATGATCATACAGATGGCGGTGCAGATATTTCCATGTTCATACAGATGGCGGTGTAGATATTTCCATGTTTATAGAGATAGCGGTGTAGTTGTTTCCATGTGTAAAGAGATTGCTGTATAGATATTTCCATGTATATGCAGATAGCTTTGTAGATATTTCCATTTTCATGCAGATAGCGGTGTAGATATTTCCATGTTCAAACAGATAGCGGTGCAGATATTTCCATGTTCATACAGATAGCTGTGTAGATATTTCCATGTTTAAACAGATAGTGGTGAAGATGTATACATGTTTACACAGATAGCGGTGTAGATATTTCCATGCTCATACAGATAGCGGTGTAGATACTTCCGTGTTCATCCAGATGGCTGTGTAGATATATCCATGTTCATACAGATGGCGGTGAAGATATTTCCATGTTCATACAGATAGCGGTGTAGATATTTCCATGTTCATACAGACAGCGGTGTAGATATTTCCATGTTCATACAGATAGTGGTGTAGATATCTCCATCTTAATACAGATGGCGGTGTAGCTATTTCCATGTTCATACAGATAGCGGTGTAGATATTTCCATGTTCATAGAGATAGCAGTGTAGATATTACCATGGTCATACAGATAGCGGTGCTGATATTTCCATGTTTATACAGGTAGCGGTGTAGATAATTCCATGTTTATACAGATAGCGGTGTAGATATTTCCATGTTCATACAGATAGCGGTGTAGATATTTCCATGTTTATGCAGATAGCGGTGTAGATATTTCCATGTTTATACAGATAGTGGTGTATGTATTTCCATGTTTACAGAGATAGCGGTGTAGTTATTTCCATGTGTAAAGAGATAGCTTTGTAGATATTTCCATGTATATGCAGATAGCTGTGTAGATATTTCCATTTTCATGCAGATAGCGGTGTAGATATTTCCATGTTCATACAGATAGCGGTGTAGTTATTTCCATGTTCATACAGATAGCGGTGCTGATATTTCCATGTTTATACAGGTAGCGGTGTAGATATTCCCATGTTGATACCGATAGCGATGTAGATATTTCCATGTTTATACAGATAGCGGTATAGATATTTCCATGTTTATACAGATAGCGGTGTAGATATCTCCATCTTAATACAGATGGCGGTGTAGATATTTATATGTTCATACAGATGGTGGTGCAGATATTTCCATGTTCATACAGATGGTGGTGTAGATATTTCCATGTTTATAGAGATAGCAGTGTAGTTATTTCCATGTGTAAAGAAGTAGCTTTGTAGATATTTCCGTGTATATGCAGATAGCTGTGTAAATATTTCCATTTTCATGCAGATAGCGGTGTAGATATTTCCATGTTCAAACAGTTAGCGGTGTAGATATTTCCATGTTCATACAGATAGCGGTGTAGATATTTCCATGTTTATACAGATAGCGGTGAAGATGTATGCATGTTTGCACAGATAGTGGTGTAGATATTTCCATGTTCATACAGATAGCGGTGTAAATATTTCCATGTTCATACAGATAGTGGTGTAGATATTTCCATGTTCATACAGATAGCGGTGTAGATA
The DNA here is from genome assembly GCF_029281585.2 of Gorilla gorilla gorilla. Classification (NCBI taxonomy): domain Eukaryota; kingdom Metazoa; phylum Chordata; class Mammalia; order Primates; family Hominidae; genus Gorilla; species Gorilla gorilla. The sequence continues at coordinate 7,477,980 of NC_073239.2, read as the reverse complement.
TTTCCATGTTCATACAGATAGCGGTGTAGATATTTCCATGTACATCCAGATGGCTGTGTAGATATTTCCATGTTAATACAGATAGCGGTGTAGATATTTCCATGTTTATCCAGATGGGTGTGTAGATAAATCCATGTTCATACAGATGGCGGTGAAGATATTTCCATGTTCATACAGATAGCGGTGTAGATATTTCCATGTTTATACAGATATCGGTGTAGATATTTCCATGTTTATACAGATAGCGGAGTAGATAACTCCATCTTAATACAGATGGCGGTGTAGATATTTATATGATCATACAGATGGCGGTGCAGATATTTCCATGTTCATACAGATGGCGGTGTAGATATTTCCATGTTTATAGAGATAGCGGTGTAGTTATTTCCATGTGTAAAGAGATAGCTGTATAGATATTTCCATGTATATGCAGATAGCTTTGTAGATATTTCCATTTTCATGCAGATAGCGGTGTAGATATTTCCATGTTCAAACAGATAGCGGTGTAGATATTTCCATGTTCATACAGATAGCTGTGTAGATATTTCCATGTTTAAACAGATAGTGGTGAAGATGTATACATGTTTACACAGATAGCGGTGTAGATATTTCCATGCTCATACAGATAGCGGTGTAGATATTTCCGTGTTCATCCAGATGGCTGTGTAGATATATCCATGTTCATACAGATGGCGGTGAAGATATTTCCATGTTCATACAGATAGTGGTGTAGATATTTCCATGTTTATAGAGATAGCGGTGTAGATATTTCCATGTTTATACAGAGAGTGGTGTATATATTTCCACGTTTACAGAGATAGCGGTGTAGTTATTTCCATGTGTAAGAGATAGCTTTGTAGATATTTCCATGTACATGCAGATAGCTGTGTAGATATTTCCATTTTCATGCAGATAGCGGTGTAGATATTTCCATGTTCATACAGATAGCGGTGTAGATATTTCCATGTTCATACAGATAGCGGTGCTGATATTTCCATGTTTATACAGGTAGCGGTGTAGATATTTCCAGGTTTATACAGATAGCGGTGTAGATATTTCCATGTTTATACAGATAGCGGTGTAGATATTTCCATGTTTATACAGATAGCGGTGTAGATATCTCCATCTTAATACAGATGGCGGTGTAGATATTTATATGTTCATTCAGATGGCGGTGCAGATATTTCCATGTTCATACAGATGGTGGTGTAGATATTTCCATGTTTATAGAGATAGCGGTGTAGTTATTTCCATGTGTAAAGAAATAGCTTTTTAGATATTTCCGTGTATATGCAGATAGCTGTGTAAATATTTCCATTTTCATGCAGATAGCGGTGTAGATATTTCCATGTTCAAACAGATAGCGGTGTAGATATTTCCATGTTCATACAGATAGCGGTGTATATATTTCCATGTTTATACAGATAGCGGTGAAGATGTATGCATGTTTGCACAGATAGTGGTGTAGATATTTCCATGTTCATACAGATAGCGGTGTAAATATTTCCATGTTCATGCAGATAGTGGTGTAGATATTTCCATGTTCATACAGATAGCGGTGTAGATATTTCCATGTTCATACAGATAGCGGTGTAGATATTTCCATGTTCATCCAGAAGGCTGTGTAGATATTTCCATGTTCATACAGATAGCGGTGCTGATATTTCCATGTTGATACAGGTAGCGGTGTAGATATTTCCATGTTCATACAGATAGCGGTGTAGATATTTCCATGTTCATACAGATAGCGGTGTAGATATTTCCATGTTCATACAGATAGCGGTGTAGCTATTTCCATGTTCATACAGATAGCAGTGTAGATATTTCCATGTTCTTCCAGATGGGTGTGTAGATAAATCCATGTTCATACAGATGGCGGTGAAGATATTTCCATGTTCATACAGATAGCGGTGTAGATATTTCCATGTTCATACAGATAGCAGTGTAGCTATTTCCATGTTCATACAGATAGCGGTGTAGATATTTCCATGTTCATCCAGATGGGTGTGTAGATAAATCCATGTTCATACAGATGGCGGTGAAGATATTTCCATGTTCATACAGATAGCGGTGTAGATATTTCCATGTTTATACAGATATCGGTGTAGATATTTCCATGTTTATACAGATAGCGGAGTAGATATCTCCATCTTAATACAGATGGCGGTGTAGATATTTATATGATCATACAGACGGCGTTGCAGATATTTCCATGTTCATACAGATGGCGGTGTAGATATTTCCATGTTTATAGAGATATCGGTGTAGTTATTTCCATGTGTAAAGAGATAGCTGTATAGATATTTCCATGTATATGCAGATAGCTTTGTAGATATTTCCATTTTCATGCAGACAGCGGTGTAGATATTTCCATGTTCAAACAGATAGCGGTGTAGATATTTCCATGTTCATACAGATAGCGGTGTAGATATTTCCATGTTCATACAGATAGCTGTGTAGATATTTCCATGTTCATCCAGAAAGCTGTGTAGATATATCAATGTTCATAAGGATGGCGATGAAGATATTTCCATGTTCATACAGATAGCGGTGTAGATATTTCCATGTTCATACAGATAGCGGTGTAGATATTTCCATGTTTATACAGATAGCGGTGTAGACATTTCCAAGTTTATACAGATAGTGGTGTAGTTATCTCCATCTTAATACAGATGGCGGTGTAGATATTTATATGTTCATTCAGATGACGGTGCAGATATTTCCATGTGCATACAGATGGTGGTGTAGATATTTCCATGTTCATACAGATAGCGGTGTAGTTATTTCCATGTGTAAAGAGATAGCTGTGTAGATATTCCCATGTATATGCAGATAGCTGTGTAGATATTTCCATTTTCAAACAGATAGCGGTGTATATACTTCCCTGTTCAAACAGATAGCGGTGTAGATAGTTCCATGTTCATACAGATAGTGGTGTAGATATTTCCATGATCATACAGATAGCGGTGTAGCTATTTCCATGTTCATACAGATAGCGGTTTGGATATTTCCATGTTCATAGAGATAGCGGTGTAGATATTTCCATGTTTATACAGGTAGCGGTGTAGATATTTCCATGTTTATACAGATAGCAGTGAAGATGTATGCATGTTTACACAGATAGCGGTGTAGATATTTTCATGTTCATCCAGATGGCCGTGTAGATATTTCCATGTTCATCCAGATGGCTGTGTAGATATATCCATGTTCATACAGATGGCGGTGAAGATATTTCCATGTTCATACAGATGGCTGTGTAGATATATCCATGTTCATACAGATGGCGGTGATGATATTTCCATGTTCCTACAGACGGCGGTGTAGATATTTCCATGTTCATACTGATAGCGGTGCTGATATTTCCATGTTTATACAGGTGGCGGTGTAGATATTTCAATGTTTATACAGATAGCAGTGTAGATATTTCCATGTTCATCCAGATGGCTGTGTAAATATATCCATGTTCATACAGATGGCGGTGAAGACATTTCCATGTTCATACAGATAGCGGTGTAGATATTTCCATGTTCATACAGATAACCGTGTAGATATTGCCATGTACATACCGATAGCGGTGCTGATACTTCCATGTTTATACAGGTAGTGGTGTAGCTATTTCCATGTCTATACAGATAGCGGTTTAGATATCTCCATCTTAATACAGATGGCGGTGGAGATATTTATATGTTCATACAGATGGCGGTGCAGATATTTCCATGTTCATACGGATGGCGGTGAAGATATTTCCATGTTCATACGGATGGCGGTGTAGAAACTTCCATGTTCATACTGATAGCGGTGCTGACATTTCCATGTTTATACTGGTAGCGGTGTAGATATTTCCATGTTTATACAGATAGCAGTGTAGATATTTCCATGTTTATACACATAGCGGTGTAGATATTTCCATGTTTATACAGATAGCGGTGTAGATATTTCCATGTTTATGCAGATAGTGGTGTAGATATCTCCATCTTAATACAGATGGCGGTGTAGATATTTAAATGTTCATACAGATGGCGGTGCAGATATTTCCATGTTCATAAAGATGGCGGTGTAGATATTTCCATGTTCATACAGATAGCAGTGTAGTTATTTCCATGTGTAAAGAGATAGCTGTGTAGATATTTCCATGTATAAGCAGATAGCTGTGTAGATATTTCCGTTTTCATGCAGATAGCGGTGTATATATTTCCCTGTTCAAACAGTTAGCGGTGTAGATATATCCATGTTCATAAAGATAGCGGTGTAGATATTTCCATATTTATACAGATAGCGGTGTAGCTATTTCCATGTTCATACAGATAGCGGTGCAGATATTTCCATGTTCATACAGATGGCGGTGTAGATATTTCCATGTTTATAGAGATAGCGGTGTAGTTATTTCCATGTGTAAAGAAATAGCTTTGTAGATATTTCCACGTATATGCAGATAGCTGTGTAGATATTTCCATTTTCATGCAGATAGCGGTGTAGATATTTCCATGTTCAAACAGATAGCGGTGTAGATATTTCCATGTTCATTCAGATAGCGGTGTAGATATTTCCATGTTTATACAGATAGCGGTGTAGATATTTCTATGTTTATACAGATAGCGGTGTAGATATTTCCATGTTCATACAGATAGCAGTGTAGATATTTCCATGTTTAAACAGATAGTGGTGAAGATGTATACATGTTTACACAGATAGCGGTGTAGATATTTCCATGTTCATTCAGGTAGCGCTGTAGATATTTCCATGTTCATCCAGATGGCTGTGTAGATATATCCATGTTCATACAGATGGCAGTGAAGATATTTCCATGTTCATACAGATAGCGGTGTAGATCTTTCCATGTTCATAGAGATAGCGTTGTAGATCTTTGTATGTTCATACAGATTGCGGTGTAGATATTTCCATGTTCATCCAGATGGCTGTGTAGATATATCCATATTCATACAGATGGCGGTGAAGATATTTCCATGTTCATAGAGATAGCGGTGTAGATATATCTATGTTCATACAGATAGTGGTGTAGATATTTCCATGTTGATACAGATAGCAGTGTAGCTATTTCCATGTTCATACAGATAGCGGTGTAGATATTTCCATGTTCATCCAGATGGCTCTGTAGATATTTCCATGTTTATACAGATTGCGGTGCTGATATTTCCATGTTTATACAGGTAGAGGTGTAGATATTTCCATATTTATACAGATAGCGGTGTAGATACTTCCATGTTTATACAGATAGCAGTGTAGATATTTCCATGTTTATACAGATAGCGGTGTAGATATCTCCATCTTAATACAGATGGCGGTGTAGATATTTATATGTTCATACAGATGGCGGTGCAGATATTTCCATGTTCTTACAGATGGCGGTGTAGATATTTCCATGTTAATAGAGATAGCGGTGTAGTTATTTCCATGTGTAAAGAAATAGCTTTGTAGATATTTCCATGTATATGCAGATTGGTGTGTAGATATTTCCATTTTCATGCAGATAGCGGAGTAGATATTTCCATGTTCAAACAGATAGCGGTGTAGATATTTCTATGTTCATACAGATAGCGGTGTAGATATTTCCATGTTTATACAGATAGCGGTGAAGGTGTATGCATGTTTACACAGATAGTGGTGTAGATATTTCCATGTTCATACAGATAGCGGTGTAGATATTTTCATGTTCATCCAGATGTCTATGTAGATATATCCATGTTCATACAGATGGCGGTGAAGATATTTCCATGTTCATACAGATAGCGGTGTACATATTTCCATATTCATACAGATAGCGGTGTAGATGTTTCCATGTTCATACAGATAGCGGTGTAGCTATTTCCATGTTCATACATATAGCGGTGTAGATATTTCCATGTTCATCCAGATGGCTGTGTAGTTATATCCATGTTCATACAGATGGCGGTGAAGATATTTCCATGATCATACAGATAGCGGTGTAGATATTTCCATGTTCATATAGATAGCGGTGTAGATATTTCCATGTTCATACAGATAGCGGTGTAGCTATTTCCATGTTCATACAGATAGCGGTGTAGATATTTCCATGTTCATCCAGATGGCTGTGTAGATATTTCCATGTTCATACAGATAGCGGTGCTGATATTTCCATGTTTATACATGTAGCAGTGTAGATATTTCCATGTTTATACAGATAGCGGTGTAGATATTTCCATGTTTATACAGATAGCGGTGAAGATGTATGCATGTTTACACAGTTAGCGGTGTAGATATTTCCATGTTCATACAGATAGCGGTGTAGATATTTCCATGTTCATCCAGATGGCTGTGTAGACATATCCATGTTCAGAAAGATGGCGTTGAAGATATTTCCATGTTCATACAGGTAGCGGTGAAGATATTTCCATGTTCATACAGATAGCGGGGTAGATATATCCATGTTCATACAGATGGCTTTGTAGATATATCCATGTTCATACAGATAGCCGTGTAGATATTGCCATGTTTATACCGATAGCGGTGCTGATACTTCCATGTTTATACAGGTAGCGGTGTACATATTTCCATGTTTATACAGATAGCGGTGAAGATGTATGCATGTTTACACAGATAGCGGTTTAGATATTTCCATGTTCATACAGATGGCGGTGAAGATATTTCCATTTTCATACAGAGAGCGGTGTAGATATTTCCATGTTCATACAGATATCGGTGTAGATATTTCCATGTTTGTACAGATAGCGGTGTAGATATCTCCATCTTAATACAGATGGCGGTGTAGATATTTATATGTTCATACAGATGGCTGTGCAGGTATTTCCATGTTCATACAGACGGCGGTGTAGATATTTCCATGTTCATACAGATAGTGGTGTAGTTATTTCCATGTGTAAATAGATAGCTGTGTAGATATTTCCTTGTATATGCAGATAGCTGTGTAGATATTTCCATTTTCATGCAGATAGCGGTGTAGATATTTCCATGTTCAAACAGATAGCGGTGTAGATATATCCATGTTCATACAGATAGCGGTGTAGATATTTCCATGTTTATACAGATAGCGGTGAAGATGTATGCATGTTTACACAGATAGCGGTGTAGATATTTCCATGTTCATCCAGACGGCTGTGTAGACATATCCATGTTCATACAGATGGTGGTGAAGATATTTCCATGTTCATACAGATGGCTGTGTAGATATATCCATGTTCATACAGATGGCGGTGACGATATTTCCATGTTCATACAGACGGTGGTGTAGATATTTCCATGTTCATACAGATAGCGGTGCTGATATTTCCATGTTTATACAGGTAGCGGTGTAGATATTTCCATGTTTATACAGATAGCGGTGTAGATATTTCCATGTTTATACAGATAGCGGTGTAGTTATTTCTATGTTTATACAGATAGAGGTGTAGATATCTCCATCTTAATACAGATGGCGGTGTAGATATTTATATGTTCATACAGTTGGCGGTGCAGATATTTCCATGTTCATACGTATGGCGGTGAAGATATTTCCATGTTCATACAGATGGCGGTGTAGAAACTTCCATGTTCATACTGATAGATGTGCTGATATTTCCATGTTTATACAGGTAGCGGTGTAGATATTTCCATGTTTATACAGATAGCGGTGTAGATATTTCCATGTTTATACACATAGCGTTGTAGATATTTCCATGTTTATACAGATAGCGGTGTAGATATTTCCATGTTTATGCAGATAGTTGTGTAGATATCTCCATCTTAATACAGATGGCGGTGTAGATATTTAAATGTTCATACAGATGGCTGTGTAGACATATCCATGTTCATACAGATGGCGGTGAAGATATTTCCATGGTCATACAGATAGCGGTGTAGATATTTCCATGTTCATACAGATAGCGGTGTAGATATTTCCATGTTCATACAGATGGCTGTGTAGATATATCCATGTTCCTACAGATGGCGGTGAAGATATTTCCATGTTCATAGAGATGGCAGTGTAGAAACTTCCATGTTCATACTGATAGATGTGCTGATATTTCCATGTTTATACAGGTAGCGGTGTAGATATTTCCATGTTTATACAGATAGCGGTGTAGATATTTCCATGTTTATACACATAGCGGTGTAGATATTTCCATGTTTATACAGATAGCGGTGTAGATATTTCCATGTTTATGCAGATAGTTGTTTAGATATCTCCATCTTAATACAGATGGCGGTGTAGATATTTAAATGTTCATACAGATGGCTGTGTAGACATATCCATGTTCATACAGATGGCGGTGAAGATATTTCCATGTTCATACAGATAGCGGTGTAGATATTTCCATGTTCATACAGATAGCGGTGTAGATATTTCCATGTTCATACAGATGGCTGTGTAGATATATCCATGTTCCTACAGATGGCGGTGAAGATATTTCCATGTTCATAGAGATGGCAGTGTAGAAACTTCCATGTTCATACTGATAGATGTGCTGATATTTCCATGTTTATACAGGTAGCGGTGTAGATATTTCCATGTTTATACAGATAGCGGTGTAGATATTTCCATGTTTATACACATAGCGGTGTAGATATTTCCATGTTTATACAGATAGCGGTGTAGATATTTCCATGTTTATGCAGATAGTTGTGTAGATATCTCCATCTTAATAAAGATGGCGGTGTAGATATTTAAATGTTCATATAGATGGCTGTGTAGACATATCCATGTTCATACAGATGGCGGTGAAGATATTTCCATATTCATACAGATAGCGGTGTAGATATTTCCATGTTCATACATATAGCGGTGTAGATATTTCCATGTTCATACAGATGGCTGTGTAGATATATCCATGTTCCTACAGATGGCGGTGAAGATATTTCCATGTTCATAGAGATGGCAGTGTAGATATTTCCATGTTCATACAGATAGCGGGGCTTATATTTCCATGTTTATACAGGTAGCAGTGTAGATATTTCCTTGTTTATACAGAAAGCGGCATAGATATTTCCATGTTTATACAGATAGCGTTGTAGGTATTTCCAAGTTTATACAGATAGCGGTGTAGATATCTCCATCTTAATACAGATGGCGGTGTAGATATTGATATGTTCATACAGATGTCGGTGCAGATATTTCCATGTTCTTACAGATGGCGGTGTAGATATTTCCATGTTTATAGAGATAGCAGTGAAATTATTTCCATGTGTAAAGAGATAGCTTTGTAGATATTTCCATGTATATGCAGATAGCTGTGTAGATATTTCCATTTTCATGCAGATAGCGGTGAGGATGTATACATGTTTACACAGATAGCGGTGTAGATATTTCCATGTTCATGCAGATAGCGGTGTAGATATTTCCATGTTCATACAGATGGCTGTGTAGATATATCTATGTTCTTACAGATGGCGGAGAAGATATTTCCATGTTCATACAGATAGCGGTGTAGATATTTCCATGTTCATACAGATAGCGGTGTAGATAATTCCATGTTCATACAGATAGCGGTGTGGATATTTCCATGTTCATACAGATAGCGGTGTAGATATTTCCATGTTCATCCAGAAGGCTGTGCAGATATATCCATGTTAATACAGATGGCGGTGAAGATATTTCCATGTTCATACAGATAGCGGTGCAGATATTTCCATGTTCATACAGATAGCCGTGTAGATATTGCCATGTTTATACCGATAGCGGTGCTGATACTTCCATGTTTATACAGGTAGCGGTGTACATATTTCGATGTTTATACAGATAGCGGTGTAGATATTTCCATGTTCATACAGATAGCAGTGTAGATATTTCCATGTTCATAGAGATAGCGGTGTAGATATTTACATGTTCATACAGATAGCGGTGCTGATATTTCCATGTTTATACAGGTAGCGGTGTAGACATTTCCATGTTTATACAGATAGTGGTGTAGATATTTCCATGTTTATACAGATAGCGGTGTAGATATTTCCAATTTTATACAGATAGCGGTGTAGTTATCTCCATCTTAATACAGATGGCGGTGTAGATATTTATATGTTCATTCAGATGGCGGTGCAGATATTTCCATGTTCATACAGATGGCGGTGTAGATATTTCCATGTTCATACAGATAGCGGTGTAGTTATTTCCATGTGTAAAGAGATAGCTGTGTAGATATTCCCATGTATATGCAGATAGCTGTGTAGATATTTCCATTTTCAAGCAGATAGCGGTGTATATACTTCCCTGTTCAAACAGATAGCGGTGTAGATAGTTCCATGTTCATACAGATAGTGGTGTAGATATTTCCATGTTCATACAGATAGCGGTGTAGCTATTTCCATGTTCATACAGATAGCGGTTTGGATATTTCCATGTTCATAGAGATAGCAGTGTAGATATTTCCATGTTTATACAGGTAGCGGTGTAGATATTTCCATGTTTAAACAGATAGCAGTGAAGATGTATGCATGTTTACACAGATAGCGGTGTAGATATTTTCATGTTCATCCAGATGGCCGTGTAGATATTTCCATGTTCATACAGATAGCGGTGTAGATATTTCCATGTTCATCCAGATGGCTGTGTAGATATATCCATGTTAATACAGATGGCGGTGAAGATATTTCCATGTTCATACAGATGGCTGTGTAGATATATCCATGTTCATACAGATGGAGGTGATGATATTTCCATGTTCATACAGACGGCGGTGTAGATATTTCCATGTTCATACTGATAGCGGTGCTGATATTTCCATGTTTATACAGGTGGCGGTGTAGATATTTCAAAGTTTATACAGATAGCGGTGTAGATATTTCCATGTTCATCCAGATGGCTGTGTAAATATATCCATGTTCATACAGATGGCGGTGAAGACATTTCCATGTTCATACAGATAGCGGTGTAGGTATTTCCATGTTCATACAGATAACCGTGTAGATATTGCCATGTACATACCGATAGCGGTGCTGATACTTCCATGTTTATACAGGTAGCGGTGTAGCTATTTCCATGTTTAAACAGATAGCGGTTTAGATATCTCCATCTTAATACAGATGGCGGTGTAGATATTTATATGTTCATACAGATGGCGGTGCAGATATTTCCATGTTCATACGGATGGCGGTGAAGATATTTCCATGTTCATACAGATGGCGGTGTAGAAACTTCCATGTTCATACTGATAGCGGTGCTGACATTTCCATGTTTATACTGGTAGCGGTGTAGATATTTCCATGTTCATACAGATAGCGGTGTAGATATTTCCATGTTTATACATATAGCGGTGTAGATATTTCCATGTTCATACATATAGCGGTGTAGATATTTCCATGTTCATCCAGATGGCTGTGTAGTTATATCCATGTTCATACAGATGGCGGTGAAGATATTTCCATGATCATACAGATAGCGGTGTAGATATTTCCATGTTCATATAGATAGCGGTGTAGATATTTCCATGTTCATACAGATAGCGGTGTAGCTATTTCCATGTTCATACAGATAGCGGTGTAGATATTTCCATGTTCATCCAGATGGCTGTGTAGATATTTCCATGTTCATACAGATAGCGGTGCTGATATTTCCATGTTTATACATGTAGCAGTGTAGATATTTCCATGTTTATACAGATAGCGGTGTAGATATTTCCATGTTTATACAGATAGCGGTGAAGATGTATGCATGTTTACACAGTTAGCGGTGTAGATATTTCCATGTTCATACAGATAGCGGTGTAGATATTTCCATGTTCATCCAGATGGCTGTGTAGACATATCCATGTTCAGAAAGATGGCGTTGAAGATATTTCCATGTTCATACAGGTAGCGGTGAAGATATTTCCATGTTCATACAGATAGCGGGGTAGATATATCCATGTTCATACAGATGGCTTTGTAGATATATCCATGTTCATACAGATAGCCGTGTAGATATTGCCATGTTTATACCGATAGTGGTGCTGATACTTCCATGTTTATACAGGTAGCGGTGTACATATTTCCATGTTTATACAGATAGCGGTGAAGATGTATGCATGTTTACACAGATAGCGGTTTAGATATTTCCATGTTCATACAGATGGCGGTGAAGATATTTCCATTTTCATACAGAGAGCGGTGTAGATATTTCCATGTTCATACAGATATCGGTGTAGATATTTCCATGTTTGTACAGATAGCGGTGTAGATATCTCCATCTTAATACAGATGGCGGTGTAGATATTTATATGTTCATACAGATGGCTGTGCAGATATTTCCATGTTCATACAGACGGCGGTGTAGATATTTCCATGTTCATACAGATAGTGGTGTAGTTATTTCCATGTGTAAATAGATAGCTGTGTAGATATTTCCATGTATATGCAGATAGCTGTGTAGATATTTCCATTTTCATGCAGATAGCGGTGTGGATATTTCCATGTTCAAACAGATAGCGGTGTAGATATATCCATGTTCATACAGATAGCGGTGTAGATATTTCCATGTTTATACAGATAGCGGTGAAGATGTATGCATGTTTACACAGATAGCTGTGTAGATATTTCCATGTTCATCCAGACGGCTGTGTAGACATATCCATGTTCATACAGATGGTGGTGAAGATATTTCCATGTTCATACAGATGGCTGTGTAGATATATCCATGTTCATACAGATGGCGGTGACGATATTTCCATGTTCATACAGACGGTGGTGTAGATATTTCCATCTTCATACAGATAGCGGTGCTGATATTTCCATGTTTATACAGGTAGCGGTGTAGATATTTCCATGTTTATACAGATAGCGGTGTAGATATTTCCATGTTTATACAGATAGCGGTGTAGATATTTCCATGTTTATACAGACAGAGGTGTAGATATCTCCATCTTAATACAGATGGCGGTGTAGATATTTATATGTTCATACAGTTGGCGGTGCAGATATTTCCATGTTCATACGTATGGCGGTGAAGATATTTCCATGTTCATACAGATGGCGGTGTAGAAACTTCCATGTTCATACTGATAGATGTGCTGATATTTCCATGTTTATACAGGTAGCGGTGTAGATATTTCCATGTTTATACAGATAGCGGTGTAGATATTTCCATGTTTATACACATAGCGTTGTAGATATTTCCATGTTTATACAGATAGCGGTGTAGATATTTCCATGTTTATGCAGATAGTTGTGTAGATATCTCCATCTTAATACAGATGGCGGTGTAGATATTTAAATGTTCATACAGATGGCTGTGTAGACATATCCATGTTCATACAGATGGCGGTGAAGATATTTCCATGGTCATACAGATAGCGGTGTAGATATTTCCATGTTCATACAGATAGCGGTGTAGATATTTCCATTTTCATACAGATAACCGTGTAGATATTGCCATGTTCATACCGATAGCGGTGCTGATACTTCCATGTTTATACACATAGCGGTGTAGATATTTCCATGTTTATACAGATAGCGGTGTAGATATTTCCATGTTTATGCAGATAGTGGTGTAGATATCTCCATCTTAATACAGATGGCGGTGTAGATATTTAAATGTTCATACAGATGGTGGTGCAGATATTTCCATATGCATTCAGATGGCGGTGTAGATATTTCCATGTTCATACAGATAGCGGTGTAGTTATTTCCATGTGTAAAGAGATAGCTGTGTAGATATTTCCATGTATAAGCAGATAGCTGTGTAGATATTTCCGTTTTCATGCAGATAGCGGTGTATATATTTCCCTGTTCAAACAGTTAGCGGTGTAGATATATCCATGTTCATAAAGATAGCGGTGTAGATATTTCCATGTTTATACAGATAGCGGTGTAGATATTTCCATGTTCATACAGATAGCCGTGTAGATATTGCCATGTTCATACCGATAGCGGTGCTGATACTTCCATGTTTATACAGGTAGCGGTGTACATATTTCCGTGTTTATACAGATAGCGGTGTAGATATTTCCATCTTCATACAGATAGCGGTGTAGATATTTCCATGTTTATACAGATAGTGGTGTAGATATCTCCTTCTTAATACAGATGGCGGTGTAGATATTTCCATGATCATACAGATGGCGGTGTAGATATTTCCATGTTTATAGAGATAGCTGTGTAGTTATTTCCATGTGCAAAGAGATAGCTGTGTAGATATTTCCATTTATATGCAGATAGTTGTGTAGATATTTCCATTTTCATACCGATAGCGCTGCTGATACTTCCATGTTTATACAGGTAGCGGTGTTCATATTTCCGTGTTCATACAGGTAGCGGTGTAGATATTTCCATGTTCCTACAGATAGCGGTGTAGATATTTCCATGTTCATAAAGATAACAGTGTAGATATTTCCATGTTTATACAGATAGCGGTAAAGATTTATGCATGTTTACACAGATAGCGGTGTAGATATTTCCATGTTCATCCAGATGGCTGTGTAGATATATCCATGTTCATACAGATAGCGGTGTAGATATTTCCATGTTCATACAGATAGTGGTGCAGATATTTCCATGTTCATCCAGATGGCTGTGTAGCTATTTCCATGTTCATACAGATAGTGGTGTAGATATTTCCATGTTCATAAAGATAGCGGTGTAGATATTTCCATGTTCATACAGATAGCCGTGTAGATATTGCCATGTTCATTCCGATAGCGCTGCTGATACTTCCATGTTTATATAGGTAGCGGTGTAGATATTTCCAAGTTCATACAGATAGCGGTGTAGATATTTCCATGTTTATACAGATAGCGGTGTAGATATCTCCTTCTTAAGACAGATGGCGGTGTAGATATTTATATGTTCATACAGATGGCGGTGCAGATATTTCCTTGTTCATACAGATGGTGGTGTAGATATTTCCATGTTTATAGAGATAGCAGTGTAGTTATTTCCATGTGCAAAGAGACAGCTGTGTTGATATTTCCATGTAAATACAGATAGCTGTGTAGATATTTCCATTTTCATGCAAATAGCGGTGTAGATATTTCCATGTTCAAACAGATAGCGGTGTAGATATTTTCATGTTCATACAGATAGCGTTGTGGATATTTCCATGTTTATACAGATAGCGGTGAAGATGTATGTATGTTTACACAGATTGCGGTGTAGATATTTCCAGGTTCATACAGATAGCGGTGTAGATATCTCCATGTTCATCCAGACGGCTGTGTAGACATATCCATTTTCATACAGATGGCGTTGAAGATATTTCCATGTTCATACAGATAGCGGTGTAGATATTTCCATGTTCATACAGATAGCGGTGTAGATATTTCCATGTTCATCCAGATGGCTGTGTAGATATATCCATGTTCATACAGATGGCTGTGAAGATATTTCCATGTTCATACAGATAGCGGTGTAGATATTTCCATGTTCATACAGATAGCCGTGTAGATATTGCCATGTTCATACCGATAGCGGTGCTGATACTTCCATGTTTATACAGGTAGCGGTGTACATATTTCCGTGTTTATACAGATAGCGGTGTAGATATTTCCATGTTCATACAGATATCGGTGTAGATATTTCCATGTTTATACAGATAGCGGTGTAGATATCTCCTTCTTAATACAGATGGTGGTGTAGATATTTCCATGTTCATACAGATGGCGGTGTAGATATTTCCATGTTTATAGAGATAGCGGTGTAGTTATTTCTATGTGCAAAGAGATAGCTGTGTAGATATTTCCATTTACATGCAGATAGTTGTGTAGATATTTCCATTTTCATGCAGATATCGGTGTAGATATTTCCATGTTCAAACAGATAGCGGTGTAGATATTTCCATGTCCATACAGATAGCGGTGTAGATATTTCCATGTTTATACAGATAGCGGTGAAGATATATGCATGTTTACACAGATGGCGGTGACGATATTTCCATGTTCATACAGACGGCCCTGTAGATATTTCCATGTTCATACAGATAGTGGTGCAGATATTTCCATGTTCATCCAGATGGCTGTGTAGCTATTTCCATGTTCATACAGATAGTGGTGTAGATATTTCCATGTTCATAAAGATAGCGGTGTAGGTATTTCCATGTTCATACAGATAGCCGTGTAGATATTGCCATGTTCATTCCGATAGCGCTGCTGATACTTCCATGTTTATATAGGTAGCGGTGTAGATATTTCCAAGTTCATACAGATAGCGGTGTAGATATTTCCATGTTTATACAGATAGCGGTGTAGATATCTCCTTCTTAATACAGATGGCGGTGTAGATATTTATATGTTCATACAGATGGCGGTGCAGATATTTCCTTGTTCATACAGATGGTGTTGTAGATATTTCCATGTTTATAGAGATAGCAGTGTAGTTATTTCCATGTGCAAAGAGACAGCTGTGTTGATATTTCCATGTAAATACAGATAGCTGTGTAGATATTTCCATTTTCATGCAAATAGCGGTGTAGATATTTCCATGTTCAAACAGATAGCGGTGTAGATATTTTCATGTTCATACAGATAGCGTTGTGGATATTTCCATGTTTATACAGATAGCGGTGAAGATGTATGTAAGTTTACACAGATTGCGGTGTAGATATTTCCAGGTTCATACAGATAGCGGTGTAGATATCTCCATGTTCATCCAGACGGCTGTGTAGACATATCCATTTTCATACAGATGGCGTTGAAGATATTTCCATGTTCATACAGATAGCGGTGTAGATATTTCCATGTTCATACAGATAGCGGTGTAGATATTTCCATGTTCATCCAGATGGCTGTGTAGATATATCCATGTTCATACAGATGGCTGTGAAGACATTTCCATGTTCATACAGATAGCGGTGTAGATATTTCCATCTTCATACAGATAGCCGTGTAGATATTGCCATGTTCATACCGATAGCGGTGCTGATACTTCCATGTTTATACAGGTAGCGGTGTACATATTTCCGTGTTTATACAGATAGCGGTGTAGATATTTCCATGTTCATACAGAAATCGGTGTAGATATTTCCATGTTTATACAGATAGCGGTGTAGATATCTCCTTCTTAATACAGATGGTGGTGTAGATATTTCCATGTTCATACAGATGGCGGTGTAGATATTTCCATGTTTATAGAGATAGCGGTGTAGTTATTTCTATGTGCAAAGAGATAGCTGTGTAGGTATTTCCATTTACATGCAGATAGTTGTGTAGATATTTCCATTTTCATGCAGATATCGGTGTAGATATTTCCATGTTCAAACAGATAGCGGTGTAGATATTTCCATGTCCATACAGATAGCGGTGTAGATATTTCCATGTTTATACAGATAGCGGTGTAGATATTTCCATGTTCAAACAGATAGCGGTGTAGATATTTCCATGTCCATACAGATAGCGGTGTAGATATTTCCATGTTTATACAGATAGCGGTGAAGATATATGCATGTTTACACAGATGGCGGTGACGATATTTCCATGTTCATACAGACGGCCCTGTAGATATTTCCATGTTCATACAGATAGCGGTGCTGATATTTCCATGTTTATACAGGTAGCGGTGTAGATATTTCCATGTTTATACAGATAGCGGTGTAGATATTTCCATGTTCATCCAGATGGCTGTGTAGATATATCCATGTTCATACAGATGGCGGTGAAGACATTTCCATGTTCATACAGATAGCGGTGTAGATATTTCCATTTTCATACAGATAACCGTGTAGATATTGCCATGTTCATACCGATAGCGGTGCTGATACTTCCATGTTTATACAGGTAGCGGTGTAGATATTTCCATGTTTATACACATAGCGGTGTAGATATTTCCATGTTTATACAGATAGCGGTGTAGATATCTCCATTTTAATATAGATGGCGGTGTAGATATTTATATGTTCATACAGATGGCGGAGTAGATATTTCCATGTTCATACGGATGGCGGTGAACATATTTCCATGTTCATACAGATGGCGGTGTAGAAACTTCCATGTTCATACTGATAACGGTGCTGACATTTCCATGTTTACACAGGTAGCGGTGTAGATATTTCCATGTTTATACAGATAGCAGTGTAGATATTTCTATGTTTATACATATAGCGGTGTAGATATTTCCATGTTTATACAGATAGCGGTGTAGATATTTCCATGTTTATGCAGATAGTGGTGTAGATATCTCCATTTTAATGCAGATGGCGGTGTAGATATTTAAATGTACATACAGTTGGCGGTGCAGATATTTCCATGTTCATACAGATGGCGGTGTAGATATTTCCATGTTCATACAGATAGTGGTGTAGTTATTTCCAAGTGTAAAGAGATAGCTGTGTAGATATTTCCATGTATAAGCAGATAGCTGTGTAGATATTTCCGTTTTCATGCAGATAGCGGTGTATATATTTCCCAGTTCCAACAGTTAGCGGTGTAGATATTTCCATGTTCATAAAG
Source organism: Gorilla gorilla gorilla (assembly GCF_029281585.2). Classification (NCBI taxonomy): domain Eukaryota; kingdom Metazoa; phylum Chordata; class Mammalia; order Primates; family Hominidae; genus Gorilla; species Gorilla gorilla. Next base: position 7,459,660 of record NC_073239.2, on the reverse strand, counting down.
ATAGCGGTGTAGATATTTCCATGTTTATACAGATAGCGGTGTAGATATTTTCATGTTCATACAGATAGCGTTGTGGATATTTCCATGTTTATACAGATAGCGGTGAAGATGTATGTATGTTTACACAGATTGCGGTGTAGATATTTCCAGGTTCATACAGATAGCGGTGTAGATATCTCCATGTTCATCCAGACGGCTGTGTAGACATATCCATTTTCATACAGATGGCGTTGAAGATATTTCCATGTTCATACAGATAGCGGTGTAGATATTTCCATGTTCATACAGATAGCGGTGTAGATATTTCCATGTTCATCCAGATGGCTGTGTAGTTATATCCATGTTCATACAGATGGCTGTGAAGATATTTCCATGTTCATACAGATAGCGGTGTAGATATTTCCATGTTCATACAGATAGCCGTGTAGATATTGCCATGTTCATACCGATAGCGGTGCTGATACTTCCATGTTTATACAGGTAGCGGTGTACATATTTCCGTGTTTATACAGATAGCGGTGTAGATATTTCCATGTTCATACAGATATCGGTGTAGATATTTCCATGTTTATACAGATAGCGGTGTAGATATCTCCTTCTTAATACAGATGGTGGTGTAGATATTTCCATGTTCATACAGATGGCGGTGTAGATATTTCCATGTTTATAGAGATAGCGGTGTAGTTATTTCTATGTGCAAAGAGATAGCTGTGTAGATATTTCCATTTACATGCAGATAGTTGTGTAGATATTTCCATTTTCATGCAGATATCGGTGTAGATATTTCAATGTTCAAACAGATAGCGGTGTAGATATTTCCATGTCCATACAGATAGCGGTGTAGATATTTCCATGTTTATACAGATAGCGGTGAAGATATATGCATGTTTACACAGATGGCGGTGACGATATTTCCATGTTCATACAGACGGCCCTGTAGATATTTCCATGTTCATACAGATAGTGGTGCAGATATTTCCATGTTCATCCAGATGGCTGTGTAGCTATTTCCATGTTCATACAGATAGTGGTGTAGATATTTCCATGTTCATAAAGATAGCGGTGTAGGTATTTCCATGTTCATACAGATAGCCGTGTAGATATTGCCATGTTCATTCCGATAGCGCTGCTGATACTTCCATGTTTATATAGGTAGCGGTGTAGATATTTCCAAGTTCATACAGATAGCGGTGTAGATATTTCCATGTTTATACAGATAGCGGTGTAGATATCTCCTTCTTAATACAGATGGCGGTGTAGATATTTATATGTTCATACAGATGGCGGTGCAGATATTTCCTTGTTCATACAGATGGTGGTGTAGATATTTCCATGTTTATAGAGATAGCAGTGTAGTTATTTCCATGTGCAAAGAGACAGCTGTGTTGATATTTCCATGTAAATACAGATAGCTGTGTAGATATTTCCATTTTCATGCAAATAGCGGTGTAGATATTTCCATGTTCAAACAGATAGCGGTGTAGATATTTTCATGTTCATACAGATAGCGTTGTGGATATTTCCATGTTTATACAGATAGCGGTGAAGATGTATGTAAGTTTACACAGATTGCGGTGTAGATATTTCCAGGTTCATACAGATAGCGGTGTAGATATCTCCATGTTCATCCAGACGGCTGTGTAGACATATCCATTTTCATACAGATGGCGTTGAAGATATTTCCATGTTCATACAGATAGCGGTGTAGATATTTCCATGTTCATACAGATAGCGGTGTAGATATTTCAATGTTCATCCAGATGGCTGTGTAGATATATCCATGTTCATACAGATGGCTGTGAAGACATTTCCATGTTCATACAGATAGCGGTGTAGATATTTCCATGTTCATACAGATAGCCGTGTAGATATTGCCATGTTCATACCGATAGCGGTGCTGATACTTCCATGTTTATACAGGTAGCGGTGTACATATTTCCGTGTTTATACAGATAGCGGTGTAGATATTTCCATGTTCATACAGAAATCGGTGTAGATATTTCCATGTTTATACAGATAGCGGTGTAGATATCTCCTTCTTAATACAGATGGTGGTGTAGATATTTCCATGTTCATACAGATGGCGGTGTAGATATTTCCATGTTTATAGAGATAGCGGTGTAGTTATTTCTATGTGCAAAGAGATAGCTGTGTAGGTATTTCCATTTACATGCAGATAGTTGTGTAGATATTTCCATTTTCATGCAGATATCGGTGTAGATATTTCCATGTTCAAACAGATAGCGGTGTAGATATTTCCATGTCCATACAGATAGCGGTGTAGATATTTCCATGTTTATACAGATAGCGGTGAAGATATATGCATGTTTACACAGATGGCGGTGACGATATTTCCATGTTCATACAGACGGCCCTGTAGATATTTCCATGTTCATACAGATAGCGGTGCTGATATTTCCATGTTTATACAGGTAGCGGTGTAGATATTTCCATGTTTATACAGATAGCGGTGTAGATATTTCCATGTTCATCCAGATGGCTGTGTAGATATATCCATGTTCATACAGATGGCGGTGAAGACATTTCCATGTTCATACAGATAGCGGTGTAGATATTTCCATTTTCATACAGATAACCGTGTAGATATTGCCATGTTCATACCGATAGCGGTGCTGATACTTCCATGTTTATACAGGTAGCGGTGTAGATATTTCCATGTTTATACACATAGCGGTGTAGATATTTCCATGTTTATACAGATAGCGGTGTAGATATCTCCATTTTAATATAGATGGCGGTGTAGATATTTATATGTTCATACAGATGGCGGAGTAGATATTTCCATGTTCATACGGATGGCGGTGAACATATTTCCATGTTCATACAGATGGCGGTGTAGAAACTTCCATGTTCATACTGATAACGGTGCTGACATTTCCATGTTTACACAGGTAGCGGTGTAGATATTTCCATGTTTATACATATAGCAGTGTAGATATTTCTATGTTTATACATATAGCGGTGTAGATATTTCCATGTTTATACAGATAGCGGTGTAGATATTTCCATGTTTATGCAGATAGTGGTGTAGATATCTCCATTTTAATGCAGATGGCGGTGTAGATATTTAAATGTACATACAGTTGGCGGTGCAGATATTTCCATGTTCATACAGATGGCGGTGTAGATATTTCCATGTTCATACAGATAGTGGTGTAGTTATTTCCATGTGTAAAGAGATAGCTGTGTAGATATTTCCATGTATAAGCAGATAGCTGTGTAGATATTTCCGTTTTCATGCAGATAGCGGTGTATATATTTCCCAGTTCCAACAGTTAGCGGTGTAGATATTTCCATGTTCATAAAGATAGCGGTGTAGATATTTCCATGTTTATACAGATAGCGGTGTAGATATTTCCATGTTCATACAGATAGCCGTGCAGATATTGCCATGTTCATACCGATAGCGGTGCTGATACTTCCATGTTTATACAGGTTGCGGTGTACATATTTCCGTGTTTATACAGATAGTGGTGTAGATATTTCCATGTTCATACAGATAGCGGTGTTGATATTTCCATGTTTATAGAGATAGCGGTGTAGATATCTCCTTCTTAATACAGATGGCTGTGTAGATATTTCCATGTTCATACAGATGGCGGTGTAGATATTTCCATGTTTATAGAGATAGCGGTGTAGTTATTTCCATGTGCAAAGAGATAGCTGTGTAGATATTTCCATTTATATGCAGATAGTTGTGCAGATATTTCCATTTTCATGCAGATAGCGGTGTAGATATTTCCATGTTCATACAGATAGCGGTGTAGATATTTCCATGTTTATACAGATAGCGGTGTAGATATCTCCATCTTCATACAGATGGCGGTGTAGATATTTATATGTTCATACAGATGGCGGTGCAGATATTTCCACGTTCATACGTGTGGCCGTGAAGATATTTCCATGTTCATACAAATGGCGGTGTAGATATTTCCATGTAAATACAGATAGCGGGGCTGATATTTCCATGTTTATACATGTAGCAGTGTAGATATTTCCATGTTTATACAGATAGCGGTGTAGATATTTCCATGTTTATACACATAGCGGTGTAGATATTTCCATGTTCATACAGATAGCGGTGTATGTATTTCCATTTTCATACAGATAGCGGTGTAGATATTTCCATTTTCATGCAGATATCGGTGTATATATTTCCCAGTTCAAAGAGTTAGCGGTGTAGATATTTCCATGTTCATACAGATAGCGGTGTAGATATTTCCATGTTCATACAGATAGCGGTGTAGATATTTCCATGTTCATACAGATAGCGGTGTATGTATTTCCATGTTCATACAGATAGCGGTGTAGATATTTCCATGTTCATCCTGATGGCTGTGTAGATATTTCCATGTTCATACAGATAGCGGTGTAGATATCTCCATCTTAATACAGATGGCGGTGTAGATATTTATATGTTAATTCAGATGGCGGTGCATATATTTCCATGTTCATACAGATGGCGGAGTAGATATTTCCATGTTCATACAGATAGTGGTGTAGTTATTTCCATGTGTAAAGAGATAGCTGTGTAGATATTTTCATGTATATGCAGATAGCTGTGCAGACATTTCCATTTTCATGCAGATAGCGGTGTATATATTTCCCTGTTCAAACAGTTAGCGGTGTAGATATTTCCATGTTCATAAAGATAGCAGTGTAGATATTTCCATGTTTATACAGATAGCTGTGAAGATGTATGCATGTTTACACAGATAGCGGTTTAGATATTTCCATGTTCATCCAGATGGCTGTGTAGATATATCCATGTTGATACAGATAGCGGTGTAGATATTTCCATGTTCATACAGATTGCGGTGCAGATATTTCCAAGTTCATCCAGATGGCTGTGTAGATATATCCATGTTCATACAGACGGCGGTGAAGATATTTCCATGTTCATACAGATAGCGGTGTAGATATTTCCATGTTCATACAGATAGCGGTGTAGATATTTCTATGTTCATACAGATAGCGGTGTATGCATTTCCATGTTCATACAGATAGCGGTGTAGATATTTCCATGTTCATCCAGATGGCTGTGTAGATATATCCATGTTCATTCAGATAGCGGTGTAGATATTTCCTTGTTCATCCAGTTTGCTGTGTAGCTATTTCCATGTTCATACAGATAGTGGTGTAGATATTTCCAAGTTCATACAGATAGCGCTGTAGATATTTCCATGTTCATACAGATAGCCGTGTAGATATTGCCATGTTCATTCCGATAGTGCTGCTGATACTTCCATATTTATACAGGTAGCGGTGTACATATTTCCGTGTTTATATAGGTAGCGGTGTAGATATTTCCATGTTCATACTGATAGCGGTGAAGATATTTCCATGTTTATACAGATAGCGGTGTAGATATCTCCTTCTTAATACAGATGGTGGTGTAGATATTTATATGTTCATACAGATGGCGGTGCAGATATTTCCATGTTCATACAGATGGTGGTGTAGATATTTCCATGTTTATAGAGATAGCGGTATAGTTATTTCCATGTGCAAAGAGATAGCTCTGTTGATATTTCCATGTAAATGCAGATAGCTTTGTAGATATTTCCATTTTCATGCAAATAGCGGTGTAGATATTTCCATGTTCAAACAGATAGCGGTGTAGATATTTCCATGTTCATACAGATAGCATTGTGGATATTTCTTTGTTTATACAGATAGCGGTGAAGATGTATGCATGTTTACACAGATTGCGGTGTAGATATTTCCATGTTCATACAGATAGCGGTGTAGATATTTCCATGTTCATCCAGACGGCTGTGTAGACATATCCATGTTCATACAGATGGCGGTGAAGATATTTCCATGTTCAAACAGATGGCTGTGTAGATATATCCATGTTCATACAGATGGCAGTGAAGATTTTTCCATGTTCATACAGATGGCGGTGTAGATATTTCCATGTTCATGCAGATAGCGGGGCTGATATTTCCATGTTCATACAGATGGCAGTGAAGATTTTTCCATGTTCATACAGATGGCGGTGCAGATATTTCCATGTTCATACAGATGGCGGTGAAGATATTTCCATGTTCATACAGATGGCGGTGTAGATACTTCCATGTTCATTCTGATAGCGGTGCTGATATTTCCATGTTTATACAGGTAGCGGTGAAGCTATTTCCATGTTTATACAGATAGCGGTGTAGATATGTCCATGTTTATACAGATAGCGGCGTAGATATTTCCAGGTTTATACAGATAGCGGTGAAGATATCTCCATCTTAATACAGATGGCGGTGTAGATATTTATATGAGCATACAGATAGCGGTGCTGTTATTTCCATGTTTATACAGGTAGCCGTGTAGATATTTCCATGCTTATACAGATAGCGGTGTAGATTTTTCCAAGTTTATACAGATAGCGGTGTAGATATCTCCATCTTAATACAGATGGTGGTGTAGAAATTTATATGTTTATACAGATGGCGGTGTAGATATTTCCATGATTATAGAGATAGCGGTGTAGTTATTTCCATGTGTAAAGAGATAGCTTTGTAGATATTTCCATGTATATGCAGATAGCTGTTTAGATATTTCCATTTTCATGCAGATAGCGGTGAAGATGTATGCATGTTTACACAGATAGCGGTGTAGATATTTCCATGTACATACAGATTGCGGTGTAGATATTTCCATGTTCATCCAGATGGCTGTGTAGATATATCCATGTTCATACAGATGGCGTTGAAGATATTCCCATGTTCATACACATAGCGGTGTATATATTTCCATGTTCATACAGATGGCGGTGTAGATATTTCCATGTTCATAAAGATAGCGGTGTAGATATTTCCATGTTTATACAGATAGCGGTGTAGATATCTCCTTCTTTATACAGATGGCGCTGGAGATATTTATATGTTCACACAGATGGCGGTGCAGATATTTCCATGTTCATACAGATGGCGGTGAAGATATTTCCATGTTCATACAGATGGCGGTGTAGATACTTCCATGTTCATAGAGATAGCGGTGTAGATCTTTCTATGTTCATACAGATTGCGGTGTAGATATTTCCATGTTCATCCAGATGGCTGTGTAGATATATCCATATTCATACGGATGGCGGTGAAGATATTTCCATGTTCATACAGATAGCGGTGTAGATATATCTATGTTCATACAGATAGTGGTGTAGATATTTCCATGTTCATACAGATAGCGGTGTAGATATTTCCATGTTCATACAGATAGCGGTGTAGCTATTTCCATGTTCATACATATAGCGGTGTAGATATTTCCATGTTCATCCAGATGGCTGTGTAGTTATATCCATGTTCATACAGATGGCGGTGAAGATATTTCCATGATCATACAGATAGCGGTGCTGATATTTCCATGTTTATACATGTAGAATTGTAGATATTTCCATGTTTATACTGATAGCGGTGTAGATATTTCCATGTTTATACAGATAGCGGTGAAGATGTATGCATGTTTACACAGTTAGCGGTGTAGATATTTCCATGTTCATACAGATAGCGGTGTAGATATTTCCATGTTCATCCAGATGGCTGTGTAGACATATCCATGTTCAGAAAGATGGGGTTGAAGATATTTCCATGTTCATACAGGTAGCGGTGACGATATTTCCATGTTCATAGAGATAGCGGGGAAGATATATCCATGTTCATACAGATGGCTCTGTAGATATATCCATGTTCATACAGTTAGCCGTGTAGATATTGCCATGTTTATACCGATAGCGGTGCTGATACTTCCATGTTTATACAGGTAGCGGTGTACATATTTCCATGTTTATACAGATAGCGGTGAAGATGTATGCATGTTTACACAGATAGCGGTTTAGATATTTCCATGTTCATACAGATGGCGGTGAAGATATTTCCATGTTCATACAGAGAGCGGTGTAGATATTTCCATGTTTATACAGATAGCGGTGTAGATATCTCCATCTTAATACAGATGGCGGTGTAGATATTTATATGTTCATACAGTTGGCGGTGCAGATATTTCCATGTTCATACGTATGGCGGTGAAGATATTTCCATGTTCATACAGATGGCGGTGTAGAAACTTCCATGTTCATACTGATAGAGGTGCTGATATTTCCATGTTTATACAGGTAGCGGTGTAGATATTTCCATGTTTATACAGATAGCTGTGTAGATATTTCCATGTTTATACACATAGCGGTGTAGATATTTCCATGTTTATACAGATAGCGGTGTAGATATTTCCATGTTTTTGCAGATAGTTGTGTAGATATTTCCATCTTAATACAGATGGCGGTGTAGATATTTAAATGTTCATACAGATGGCTGTGTAGACATATCCATGTTCATACAGATGGCGGTGAAGATATTTCCATGTTCATACAGTTAGCGGAGTAGATATTTCCATGTTCATACAGATAGCGGTGTAGATATTTCCATGTTCATACAGATGGCTGTGTAGATATATCCATGTTCCTACAGATGGCGGTGAAGATATTTCCATGTTCATAGAGATGGCAGTGTAGATATTTCCATGTTCATACAGATAGCGGGGCTGATATTTCCATGTTTATACAGGTAGCAGTGTAGATATTTCCTTGTTTATACAGAAAGCGGCATAGATATTTCCATGTTTATACAGATAGCAGTGTAGGTATTTCCAAGTTTATACAGATAGCGGTGTAGATATCTCCATCTTAATACAGATGGCGGAGTAGATATTGATATGTTCATACAGATGTCGGTGCAGATATTTCCATGTTCATACAGATGGCGGTGTAGATATTTCCATGTTTATAGAGATAGCAGTGAAGTTATTTCCATGTGTAAAGAGATAGCTTTGTAGATATTTCCATGTATATGCAGATAGCTGTGTAGATATTTCCATTTTCATGCAGATAGCGGTGAAGATGTATACATGTTTACACAGATAGCGGTGTAGATATTTCCATGTTCATACAGATAGCGGTGTAGATATTTCCATGTTCATACAGATGGCTGTGTAGATATATCTATGTTCTTACAGATGGCGGAGAAGATATTTCCATGTTCATACAGATAGCGGTGTAGATATTTCCATGTTCATACAGATAGCGGTGTAGATATTTCCATGTTCATACAGATAGCGGTGTAGATATTTCCATGTTCATACAGATAGCGGTGTAGCTATTTCCATGTTCATACAGATAGCGGTGTAGATATTTCCATGTTCATCCAGATGGCTGTGTAGATATTTCCATGTTCATACAGATAGCGGTGCTGATATTTCCATGTTTATACATGTAGAATTGTAGATATTTCCATGTTTATACAGATAGCGGTGTAGATATTTCCATGTTTATACAGATAGCGGTGAAGATGTATGCATGTTTACACAGTTAGCGGTGTAGATATTTCCATGTTCATACAGATAGCGGTGTAGATATTTCCATGTTCATCCAGATGGCTGTGTAGACATATCCATGTTCAGAAAGATGGCGTTGAAGATATTTCCATGTTCATACAGGTAGCGGTGAAGATATTTCCATGTTCATACAGATAGCGGGGTAGATATATCCATGTTCATACAGATGGCTTTGTAGATATATCCATGTTCATACAGATAGCCGTGTAGATATTGCCATGTTTATACCGATAGTGGTGCTGATACTTCCATGTTTATACAGGTAGCGGTGTACATATTTCCATGTTTATACAGATAGCGGTGAAGATGTATGCATGTTTACACAGATAGCGGTTTAGATATTTCCATGTTCATACAGATGGCGGTGAAGATATTTCCATTTTCATACAGAGAGCGGTGTAGATATTTCCATGTTCATACAGATATCGGTGTAGATATTTCCATGTTTGTACAGATAGCGGTGTAGATATCTCCATCTTAATACAGATGGCGGTGTAGATATTTATATGTTCATACAGATGGCTGTGCAGATATTTCCATGTTCATACAGACGGCGGTGTAGATATTTCCATGTTCATACAGATAGTGGTGTAGTTATTTCCATGTGTAAATAGATAGCTGTGTAGATATTTCCATGTATATGCAGATAGCTGTGTAGATATTTCCATTTTCATGCAGATAGCGGTGTGGATATTTCCATGTTCAAACAGATAGCGGTGTAGATATATCCATGTTCATACAGATAGCGGTGTAGATATTTCCATGTTTATACAGATAGCGGTGAAGATGTATGCATGTTTACACAGATAGCTGTGTAGATATTTCCATGTTCATCCAGACGGCTGTGTAGACATATCCATGTTCATACAGATGGTGGTGAAGATATTTCCATGTTCATACAGATGGCTGTGTAGATATATCCATGTTCATACAGATGGCGGTGACGATATTTCCATGTTCATACAGACGGTGGTGTAGATATTTCCATCTTCATACAGATAGCGGTGCTGATATTTCCATGTTTATACAGGTAGCGGTGTAGATATTTCCATGTTTATACAGATAGCGGTGTAGATATTTCCATGTTTATACAGATAGCGGTGTAGATATTTCCATGTTTATACAGATAGAGGTGTAGATATCTCCATCTTAATACAGATGGCGGTGTAGATATTTATATGTTCATACAGTTGGCGGTGCAGATATTTCCATGTTCATACGTATGGCGGTGAAGATATTTCCATGTTCATACAGATGGCGGTGTAGAAACTTCCATGTTCATACTGATAGATGTGCTGATATTTCCATGTTTATACAGGTAGCGGTGTAGATATTTCCATGTTTATACAGATAGCGGTGTAGATATTTCCATGTTTATACACATAGCGTTGTAGATATTTCCATGTTTATACAGATAGCGGTGTAGATATTTCCATGTTTATGCAGATAGTTGTGTAGATATCTCCATCTTAATACAGATGGCGGTGTAGATATTTAAATGTTCATACAGATGGCTGTGTAGACATATCCATGTTCATACAGATGGCGGTGAAGATATTTCCATGGTCATACAGATAGCGGTGTAGATATTTCCATGTTCATACAGATAGCGGTGTAGATATTTCCATTTTCATACAGATAACCGTGTAGATATTGCCATGTTCATACCGATAGCGGTGCTGATACTTCCATGTTTATACACATAGCGGTGTAGATATTTCCATGTTTATACAGATAGCGGTGTAGATATTTCCATGTTTATGCAGATAGTGGTGTAGATATCTCCATCTTAATACAGATGGCGGTGTAGATATTTAAATGTTCATACAGATGGCGGTGCAGATATTTCCATATGCATACAGATGGCGGTGTAGATATTTCCATGTTCATACAGATAGCGGTGTAGTTATTTCCATGTGTAAAGAGATAGCTGTGTAGATATTTCCATGTATAAGCAGATAGCTGTGTAGATATTTCCGTTTTCATGCAGATAGCGGTGTATATATTTCCCTGTTCAAACAGTTAGCGGTGTAGATATATCCATGTTCATAAAGATAGCGGTGTAGATATTTCCATGTTTATACAGATAGCGGTGTAGATATTTCCATGTTCATACAGATAGCCGTGTAGATATTGCCATGTTCATACCGATAGCGGTGCTGATACTTCCATGTTTATACAGGTAGCGGTGTACATATTTCCGTGTTTATACAGATAGCGGTGTAGATATTTCCATCTTCATACAGATAGCGGTGTAGATATTTCCATGTTTATACAGATAGTGGTGTAGATATCTCCTTCTTAATACAGATGGCGGTGTAGATATTTCCATGATCATACAGATGGCGGTGTAGATATTTCCATGTTTATAGAGATAGCTGTGTAGTTATTTCCATGTGCAAAGAGATAGCTGTGTAGATATTTCCATTTATATGCAGATAGTTGTGTAGATATTTCCATTTTCATACCGATAGCGCTGCTGATACTTCCATTTTTATACAGGTAGCGGTGTTCATATTTCCGTGTTCATACAGGTAGCGGTGTAGATATTTCCATGTTCCTACAGATAGCGGTGTAGATATTTCCATGTTCATAAAGATAACAGTGTAGATATTTCCATGTTTATACAGATAGCGGTAAAGATTTATGCATGTTTACACAGATAGCGGTGTAGATATTTCCATGTTCATCCAGATGGCTGTGTAGATATATCCATGTTCATACAGATAGCGGTGTAGATATTTCCATGTTCATACAGATAGTGGTGCAGATATTTCCATGTTCATCCAGATGGCTGTGTAGCTATTTCCATGTTCATACAGATAGTGGTGTAGATATTTCCATGTTCATAAAGATAGCGGTGTAGATATTTCCATGTTCATACAGATAGCCGTGTAGATATTGCCATGTTCATTCCGATAGCGCTGCTGATACTTCCATGTTTATATAGGTAGCGGTGTAGATATTTCCAAGTTCATACAGATAGCGGTGTAGATATTTCCATGTTTATACAGATAGCGGTGTAGATATCTCCTTCTTAAGACAGATGGCGGTGTAGATATTTATATGTTCATACAGATGGCGGTGCAGATATTTCCTTGTTCATACAGATGGTGGTGTAGATATTTCCATGTTTATAGAGATAGCAGTGTAGTTATTTCCATGTGCAAAGAGACAGCTGTGTTGATATTTCCATGTAAATACAGATAGCTGTGTAGATATTTCCATTTTCATGCAAATAGCGGTGTAGATATTTCCATGTTCAAACAGATAGCGGTGTAGATATTTTCATGTTCATACAGATAGCGTTGTGGATATTTCCATGTTTATACAGATAGCGGTGAAGATGTATGTATGTTTACACAGATTGCGGTGTAGATATTTCCAGGTTCATACAGATAGCGGTGTAGATATCTCCATGTTCATCCAGACGGCTGTGTAGACATATCCATTTTCATACAGATGGCGTTGAAGATATTTCCATGTTCATACAGATAGCGGTGTAGATATTTCCATGTTCATACAGATAGCGGTGTAGATATTTCCATGTTCATCCAGATGGCTGTGTAGATATATCCATGTTCATACAGATGGCTGTGAAGATATTTCCATGTTCATACAGATAGCGGTGTAGATATTTCCATGTTCATACAGATAGCCGTGTAGATATTGCCATGTTCATACCGATAGCGGTGCTGATACTTACATGTTTATACAGGTAGCGGTGTACATATTTCCGTGTTTATACAGATAGCGGTGTAGATATTTCCATGTTCATACAGATATCGGTGTAGATATTTCCATGTTTATACAGATAGCGGTGTAGATATCTCCTTCTTAATACAGATGGTGGTGTAGATATTTCCATGTTCATACAGATGGCGGTGTAGATATTTCCATGTTTATAGAGATAGCGGTGTAGTTATTTCTATGTGCAAAGAGATAGCTGTGTAGATATTTCCATTTACATGCAGATAGTTGTGTAGATATTTCCATTTTCATGCAGATATCGGTGTAGATATTTCCATGTTCAAACAGATAGCGGTGTAGATATTTCCATGTCCATACAGATAGCGGTGTAGATATTTCCATGTTTATACAGATAGCGGTGAAGATATATGCATGTTTACACAGATGGCGGTGACGATATTTCCATGTTCATACAGACGGCCCTGTAGATATTTCCATGTTCATACAGATAGTGGTGCAGATATTTCCATGTTCATCCAGATGGCTGTGTAGCTATTTCCATGTTCATACAGATAGTGGTGTAGATATTTCCATGTTCATAAAGATAGCGGTGTAGGTATTTCCATGTTCATACAGATAGCCGTGTAGATATTGCCATGTTCATTCCGATAGCGCTGCTGATACTTCCATGTTTATATAGGTAGCGGTGTAGATATTTCCAAGTTCATACAGATAGCGGTGTAGATATTTCCATGTTTATACAGATAGCGGTGTAGATATCTCCTTCTTAATACAGATGGCGGTGTAGATATTTATATGTTCATACAGATGGCGGTGCAGATATTTCCTTGTTCATACAGATGGTGGTGTAGATATTTCCATGTTTATAGAGATAGCAGTGTAGTTATTTCCATGTGCAAAGAGACAGCTGTGTTGATATTTCCATGTAAATACAGATAGCTGTGTAGATATTTCCATTTTCATGCAAATAGCGGTGTAGATATTTCCATGTTCAAACAGATAGCGGTGTAGATATTTTCATGTTCATACAGATAGCGTTGTGGATATTTCCATGTTTATACAGATAGCGGTGAAGATGTATGTAAGTTTACACAGATTGCGGTGTAGATATTTCCAGGTTCATACAGATAGCGGTGTAGATATCTCCATGTTCATCCAGACGGCTGTGTAGACATATCCATTTTCATACAGATGGCGTTGAAGATATTTCCATGTTCATACAGATAGCGGTGTAGATATTTCCATGTTCATACAGATAGCGGTGTAGATATTTCCATGTTCATCCAGATGGCTGTGTAGATATATCCATGTTCATACAGATGGCTGTGAAGACATTTCCATGTTCATACAGATAGCGGTGTAGATATTTCCATGTTCATACAGATAGCCGTGTAGATATTGCCATGTTCATACCGATAGCGGTGCTGATACTTCCATGTTTATACAGGTAGCGGTGTACATATTTCCGTGTTTATACAGATAGCGGTGTAGATATTTCCATGTTCATACAGAAATCGGTGTAGATATTTCCATGTTTATACAGATAGCGGTGTAGATATCTCCTTCTTAATACAGATGGTGGTGTAGATATTTCCATGTTCATACAGATGGCGGTGTAGATATTTCCATGTTTATAGAGATAGCGGTGTAGTTATTTCTATGTGCAAAGAGATAGCTGTGTAGGTATTTCCATTTACATGCAGATAGTTGTGTAGATATTTCCATTTTCATGCAGATATCGGTGTAGATATTTCCATGTTCAAACAGATAGCGGTGTAGATATTTCCATGTCCATACAGATAGCGGTGTAGATATTTCCATGTTTATACAGATAGCGGTGAAGATATATGCATGTTTACACAGATGGCGGTGACGATATTTCCATGTTCATACAGACGGCCCTGTAGATATTTCCATGTTCATACAGATAGCGGTGCTGATATTTCCATGTTTATACAGGTAGCGGTGTAGATATTTCCATGTTTATACAGATAGCGGTGTAGATATTTCCATGTTCATCCAGATGGCTGTGTAGATATATCCATGTTCATACAGATGGCGGTGAAGACATTTCCATGTTCATACAGATAGCGGTGTAGATATTTCCATTTTCATACAGATAACCGTGTAGATATTGCCATGTTCATACCGATAGCGGTGCTGATACTTCCATGTTTATACAGGTAGCGGTGTAGATATTTCCATGTTTATACACATAGCGGTGTAGATATTTCCATGTTTATACAGATAGCGGTGTAGATATCTCCATTTTAATATAGATGGCGGTGTAGATATTTATATGTTCATACAGATGGCGGAGTAGATATTTCCATGTTCATACGGATGGCGGTGAACATATTTCCATGTTCATACAGATGGCGGTGTAGAAACTTCCATGTTCATACTGATAACGGTGCTGACATTTCCATGTTTACACAGGTAGCGGTGTAGATATTTCCATGTTTATACAGATAGCAGTGTAGATATTTCTATGTTTATACATATAGCGGTGTAGATATTTCCATGTTTATACAGATAGCGGTGTAGATATTTCCATGTTTATGCAGATAGTGGTGTAGATATCTCCATTTTAATGCAGATGGCGGTGTAGATATTTAAATGTACATACAGTTGGCGGTGCAGATATTTCCATGTTCATACAGATGGCGGTGTAGATATTTCCATGTTCATACAGATAGTGGTGTAGTTATTTCCATGTGTAAAGAGATAGCTGTGTAGATATTTCCATGTATAAGCAGATAGCTGTGTAGATATTTCCGTTTTCATGCAGATAGCGGTGTATATATTTCCCAGTTCCAACAGTTAGCGGTGTAGATATTTCCATGTTCATAAAGATAGCGGTGTAGATATTTCCATGTTTATACAGATAGCGGTGTAGATATTTTCATGTTCATACAGATAGCGTTGTGGATATTTCCATGTTTATACAGATAGCGGTGAAGATGTATGTATGTTTACACAGATTGCGGTGTAGATATTTCCAGGTTCATACAGATAGCGGTGTAGATATCTCCATGTTCATCCAGACGGCTGTGTAGACATATCCATTTTCATACAGATGGCGTTGAAGATATTTCCATGTTCATACAGATAGCGGTGTAGATATTTCCATGTTCATACAGATAGCGGTGTAGATATTTCCATGTTCATCCAGATGGCTGTGTAGATATATCCATGTTCATACAGATGGCTGTGAAGATATTTCCATGTTCATACAGATAGCGGTGTAGATATTTCCATGTTCATACAGATAGCCGTGTAGATATTGCCATGTTCATACCGATAGCGGTGCTGATACTTCCATGTTTATACAGGTAGCGGTGTACATATTTCCGTGTTTATACAGATAGCGGTGTAGATATTTCCATGTTCATACAGATATCGGTGTAGATATTTCCATGTTTATACAGATAGCGGTGTAGATATCTCCTTCTTAATACAGATGGTGGTGTAGATATTTCCATGTTCATACAGATGGCGGTGTAGATATTTCCATGTTTATAGAGATAGCGGTGTAGTTATTTCTATGTGCAAAGAGATAGCTGTGTAGATATTTCCATTTACATGCAGATAGTTGTGTAGATATTTCCATTTTCATGCAGATATCGGTGTAGATATTTCCATGTTCAAACAGATAGCGGTGTAGATATTTCCATGTCCATACAGATAGCGGTGTAGATATTTCCATGTTTATACAGATAGCGGTGAAGATATATGCATGTTTACACAGATGGCGGTGACGATATTTCCATGTTCATACAGACGGCCCTGTAGATATTTCCATGTTCATACAGATAGTGGTGCAGATATTTCCATGTTCATCCAGATGGCTGTGTAGCTATTTCCATGTTCATACAGATAGTGGTGTAGATATTTCCATGTTCATAAAGATAGCGGTGTAGGTATTTCCATGTTCATACAGATAGCCGTGTAGATATTGCCATGTTCATTCCGATAGCGCTGCTGATACTTCCATGTTTATATAGGTAGCGGTGTAGATATTTCCAAGTTCATACAGATAGCGGTGTAGATATTTCCATGTTTATACAGATAGCGGTGTAGATATCTCCTTCTTAATACAGATGGCGGTGTAGATATTTATATGTTCATACAGATGGCGGTGCAGATATTTCCTTGTTCATACAGACGGTGGTGTAGATATTTCCATGTTTATAGAGATAGCAGTGTAGTTATTTCCATGTGCAAAGAGACAGCTGTGTTGATATTTCCATGTAAATACAGATAGCTGTGTAGATATTTCCATTTTCATGCAAATAGCGGTGTAGATATTTCCATGTTCAAACAGATAGCGGTGTAGATATTTTCATGTTCATACAGATAGCGTTGTGGATATTTCCATGTTTATACAGATAGCGGTGAAGATGTATGTAAGTTTACACAGATTGCGGTGTAGATATTTCCAGGTTCATACAGATAGCGGTGTAGATATCTCCATGTTCATCCAGACGGCTGTGTAGACATATCCATTTTCATACAGATGGCGTTGAAGATATTTCCATGTTCATACAGATAGCGGTGTAGATATTTCCATGTTCATACAGATAGCGGTGTAGATATTTCCATGTTCATCCAGATGGCTGTGTAGATATATCCATGTTCATACAGATGGCTGTGAAGACATTTCCATGTTCATACAGATAGCGGTGTAGATATTTCCATGTTCATACAGATAGCCGTGTAGATATTGCCATGTTCATACCGATAGCGGTGCTGATACTTCCATGTTTATACAGGTAGCGGTGTACATATTTCCGTGTTTATACAGATAGCGGTGTAGATATTTCCATGTTCATACAGAAATCGGTGTAGATATTTCCATGTTTATACAGATAGCGGTGTAGATATCTCCTTCTTAATACAGATGGTGGTGTAGATATTTCCATGTTCATACAGATGGCGGTGTAGATATTTCCATGTTTATAGAGATAGCGGTGTAGTTATTTCTATGTGCAAAGAGATAGCTGTGTAGGTATTTCCATTTACATGCAGATAGTTGTGTAGATATTTCCATTTTCATGCAGATATCGGTGTAGATATTTCCATGTTCAAACAGATAGCGGTGTAGATATTTCCATGTCCATACAGATAGCGGTGTAGATATTTCCATGTTTATACAGATAGCGGTGAAGATATATGCATGTTTACACAGATGGCGGTGACGATATTTCCATGTTCATACAGACGGCCCTGTAGATATTTCCATGTTCATACAGATAGCGGTGCTGATATTTCCATGTTTATACAGGTAGCGGTGTAGATATTTCCATGTTTATACAGATAGCGGTGTAGATATTTCCATGTTCATCCAGATGGCTGTGTAGATATATCCATGTTCATACAGATGGCGGTGAAGACATTTCCATGTTCATACAGATAGCGGTGTAGATATTTCCATTTTCATACAGATAACCGTGTAGATATTGCCATGTTCATACCGATAGCGGTGCTGATACTTCCATGTTTATACAGGTAGCGGTGTAGATATTTCCATGTTTATACACATAGCGGTGTAGATATTTCCATGTTTATACAGATAGCGGTGTAGATATCTCCATTTTAATATAGATGGCGGTGTAGATATTTATATGTTCATACAGATGGCGGAGTAGATATTTCCATGTTCATACGGATGGCGGTGAACATATTTCCATGTTCATACAGATGGCGGTGTAGAAACTTCCATGTTCATACTGATAACGGTGCTGACATTTCCATGTTTACACAGGTAGCGGTGTAGATATTTCCATGTTTATACAGATAGCAGTGTAGATATTTCTATGTTTATACATATAGCGGTGTAGATATTTCCATGTTTATACAGATAGCGGTGTAGATATTTCCATGTTTATGCAGATAGTGGTGTAGATATCTCCATTTTAATGCAGATGGCGGTGTAGATATTTAAATGTACATACAGTTGGCGGTGCAGATATTTCCATGTTCATACAGATGGCGGTGTAGATATTTCCATGTTCATACAGATAGTGGTGTAGTTATTTCCATGTGTAAAGAGATAGCTGTGTAGATATTTCCATGTATAAGCAGATAGCTGTGTAGATATTTCCGTTTTCATGCAGATAGCGGTGTATATATTTCCCAGTTCCAACAGTTAGCGGTGTAGATATTTCCATGTTCATAAAGATAGCGGTGTAGATATTTCCATGTTTATACAGATAGCGGTGTAGATATTTCCATGTTCATACAGATAGCCGTGCAGATATTGCCATGTTCATACCGATAGCGGTGCTGATACTTCCATGTTTATACAGGTAGCGGTGTACATATTTCCGTGTTTATACAGATAGTGGTGTAGATATTTCCATGTTCATACAGATAGCGGTGTAGATATTTCCATGTTTATAGAGATAGCGGTGTAGATATCTCCTTCTTAATACAGATGGCTGTGTAGATATTTCCATGTTCATACAGATGGCGGTGTAGATATTTCCATGTTTATAGAGATAGCGGTGTAGTTATTTCCATGTGCAAAGAGATAGCTGTGTAGATATTTCCATTTATATGCAGATAGTTGTGCAGATATTTCCATTTTCATGCAGATAGCGGTGTAGATATTTCCATGTTCATACAGATAGCGGTGTAGATATTTCCATGTTTATACAGATAGCGGTGTAGATATCTCCATCTTCATACAGATGGCGGTGTAGATATTTATATGTTCATACAGATGGCGGTGCAGATATTTCCACGTTCATACGTGTGGCCGTGAAGATATTTCCATGTTCATACAAATGGCGGTGTAGATATTTCCATGTAAATACAGATAGCGGGGCTGATATTTCCATGTTTATACATGTAGCAGTGTAGATATTTCCATGTTTATACAGATAGCGGTGTAGATATTTCCATGTTTATACACATAGCGGTGTAGATATTTCCATGTTCATACAGATAGCGGTGTATGTATTTCCATTTTCATACAGATAGCGGTGTAGATATTTCCATTTTCATGCAGATATCGGTGTATATATTTCCCAGTTCAAAGAGTTAGCGGTGTAGATATTTCCATGTTCATACAGATAGCGGTGTAGATATTTCCATGTTCATACAGATAGCGGTGTAGATATTTCCATGTTCATACAGATAGCGGTGTATGTATTTCCATGTTCATACAGATAGCGGTGTAGATATTTCCATGTTCATCCTGATGGCTGTGTAGATATTTCCATGTTCATACAGATAGCGGTGTAGATATCTCCATCTTAATACAGATGGCGGTGTAGATATTTATATGTTAATTCAGATGGCGGTGCATATATTTCCATGTTCATACAGATGGCGGAGTAGATATTTCCATGTTCATACAGATAGTGGTGTAGTTATTTCCATGTGTAAAGAGATAGCTGTGTAGATATTTTCATGTATATGCAGATAGCTGTGCAGACATTTCCATTTTCATGCAGATAGCGGTGTATATATTTCCCTGTTCAAACAGTTAGCGGTGTAGATATTTCCATGTTCATAAAGATAGCAGTGTAGATATTTCCATGTTTATACAGATAGCTGTGAAGATGTATGCATGTTTACACAGATAGCGGTTTAGATATTTCCATGTTCATCCAGATGGCTGTGTAGATATATCCATGTTGATACAGATAGCGGTGTAGATATTTCCATGTTCATACAGATTGCGGTGCAGATATTTCCAAGTTCATCCAGATGGCTGTGTAGATATATCCATGTTCATACAGACGGCGGTGAAGATATTTCCATGTTCATACAGATAGCGGTGTAGATATTTCCATGTTCATACAGATAGCGGTGTAGATATTTCTATGTTCATACAGATAGCGGTGTATGTATTTCCATGTTCATACAGATAGCGGTGTAGATATTTCCATGTTCATCCAGATGGCTGTGTAGATATATCCATGTTCATTCAGATAGCGGTGTAGATATTTCCTTGTTCATCCAGTTTGCTGTGTAGCTATTTCCATGTTCATACAGATAGTGGTGTAGATATTTCCAAGTTCATACAGATAGCGCTGTAGATATTTACATGTTCATACAGATAGCCGTGTAGATATTGCCATGTTCATTCCGATAGTGCTGCTGATACTTCCATATTTATACAGGTAGCGGTGTACATATTTCCGTGTTTATATAGGTAGCGGTGTAGATATTTCCATGTTCATACTGATAGCGGTGAAGATATTTCCATGTTTATACAGATAGCGGTGTAGATATCTCCTTCTTAATACAGATGGCGGTGTAGATATTTATATGTTCATACAGATGGCGGTGCAGATATTTCCATGTTCATACAGATGGTGGTGTAGATATTTCCATGTTTATAGAGATAGCGGTATAGTTATTTCCATGTGCAAAGAGATAGCTCTGTTGATATTTCCATGTAAATGCAGATAGCTTTGTAGATATTTCCATTTTCATGCAAATAGCGGTGTAGATATTTCCATGTTCAAACAGATAGCGGTGTAGATATTTCCATGTTCATACAGATAGCATTGTGGATATTTCTTTGTTTATACAGATAGCGGTGAAGATGTATGCATGTTTACACAGATTGCGGTGTAGATATTTCCATGTTCATACAGATAGCGGTGTAGATATTTCCATGTTCATCCAGACGGCTGTGTAGACATATCCATGTTCATACAGATGGCGGTGAAGATATTTCCATGTTCAAACAGATGGCTGTGTAGATATATCCATGTTCATACAGATGGCAGTGAAGATTTTTCCATGTTCATACAGATGGCAGTGAAGATTTTTCCATGTTCATACAGATGGCGGTGCAGATATTTCCATGTTCATACAGATGGCGGTGAAGATATTTCCATGTTCATACAGATGGCGGTGTAGATACTTCCATGTTCATTCTGATAGCGGTGCTGATATTTCCATGTTTATACAGGTAGCGGTGAAGCTATTTCCATGTTTATACAGATAGCGGTGTAGATATGTCCATGTTTATACAGATAGCGGCGTAGATATTTCCAGGTTTATACAGATAGCGGTGAAGATATCTCCATCTTAATACAGATGGCGGTGTAGATATTTATATGAGCATACAGATAGCGGTGCTGTTATTTCCATGTTTATACAGGTAGCCGTGTAGATATTTCCATGCTTATACAGATAGCGGTGTAGATTTTTCCAAGTTTATACAGATAGCGGTGTAGATATCTCCATCTTAATACAGATGGTGGTGTAGAAATTTATATGTTTATACAGATGGCGGTGTAGATATTTCCATGATTATAGAGATAGCGGTGTAGTTATTTCCATGTGTAAAGAGATAGCTTTGTAGATATTTCCATGTATATGCAGATAGCTGTTTAGATATTTCCATTTTCATGCAGATAGCGGTGAAGATGTATGCATGTTTACACAGATAGCGGTGTAGATATTTCCATGTACATACAGATTGCGGTGTAGATATTTCCATGTTCATCCAGATGGCTGTGTAGATATATCCATGTTCATACAGATGGCGTTGAAGATATTCCCATGTTCATACACATAGCGGTGTATATATTTCCATGTTCATACAGATGGCGGTGTAGATATTTCCATGTTCATAAAGATAGCGGTGTAGATATTTCCATGTTTATACAGATAGCGGTGTAGATATCTCCTTCTTTATACAGATGGCGCTGGAGATATTTATATGTTCACACAGATGGCGGTGCAGATATTTCCATGTTCATACAGATGGCGGTGAAGATATTTCCATGTTCATACAGATGGCGGTGTAGATACTTCCATGTTCATAGAGATAGCGGTGTAGATCTTTCTATGTTCATACAGATTGCGGTGTAGATATTTCCATGTTCATCCAGATGGCTGTGTAGATATATCCATATTCATACGGATGGCGGTGAAGATATTTCCATGTTCATACAGATAGCGGTGTAGATATATCTATGTTCATACAGATAGTGGTGTAGATATTTCCATGTTCATACAGATAGCGGTGTAGATATTTCCATGTTCATACAGATAGCGGTGTAGCTATTTCCATGTTCATACATATAGCGGTGTAGATATTTCCATGTTCATCCAGATGGCTGTGTAGTTATATCCATGTTCATACAGATGGCGGTGAAGATATTTCCATGATCATACAGATAGCGGTGCTGATATTTCCATGTTTATACATGTAGAATTGTAGATATTTCCATGTTTATACAGATAGCGGTGTAGATATTTCCATGTTTATACAGATAGCGGTGAAGATGTATGCATGTTTACACAGTTAGCGGTGTAGATATTTCCATGTTCATACAGATAGCGGTGTAGATATTTCCATGTTCATCCAGATGGCTGTGTAGACATATCCATGTTCAGAAAGATGGCGTTGAAGATATTTCCATGTTCATACAGGTAGCGGTGACGATATTTCCATGTTCATAGAGATAGCGGGGAAGATATATCCATGTTCATACAGATGGCTCTGTAGATATATCCATGTTCATACAGTTAGCCGTGTAGATATTGCCATGTTTATACCGATAGCGGTGCTGATACTTCCATGTTTATACAGGTAGCGGTGTACATATTTCCATGTTTATACAGATAGCGGTGAAGATGTATGCATGTTTACACAGATAGCGGTTTAGATATTTCCATGTTCATACAGATGGCGGTGAAGATATTTCCATGTTCATACAGAGAGCGGTGTAGATATTTCCATGTTTATACAGATAGCGGTGTAGATATCTCCATCTTAATACAGATGGCGGTGTAGATATTTATATGTTCATACAGTTGGCGGTGCAGATATTTCCATGTTCATACGTATGGCGGTGAAGATATTTCCATGTTCATACAGATGGCGGTGTAGAAACTTCCATGTTCATACTGATAGAGGTGCTGATATTTCCATGTTTATACAGGTAGCGGTGTAGATATTTCCATGTTTATACAGATAGCTGTGTAGATATTTCCATGTTTATACACATAGCGGTGTAGATATTTCCATGTTTATACAGATAGCGGTGTAGATATTTCCATGTTTTTGCAGATAGTTGTGTAGATATTTCCATCTTAATACAGATGGCGGTGTAGATATTTAAATGTTCATACAGATGGCTGTGTAGACATATCCATGTTCATACAGATGGCGGTGAAGATATTTCCATGTTCATACAGTTAGCGGAGTAGATATTTCCATGTTCATACAGATAGCGGTGTAGATATTTCCATGTTCATACAGATGGCTGTGTAGATATATCCATGTTCCTACAGATGGCGGTGAAGATATTTCCATGTTCATAGAGATGGCAGTGTAGATATTTCCATGTTCATACAGATAGCGGGGCTGATATTTCCATGTTTATACAGGTAGCAGTGTAGATATTTCCTTGTTTATACAGAAAGCGGCATAGATATTTCCATGTTTATACAGATAGCAGTGTAGGTATTTCCAAGTTTATACAGATAGCGGTGTAGATATCTCCATCTTAATACAGATGGCGGAGTAGATATTGATATGTTCATACAGATGTCGGTGCAGATATTTCCATGTTCATACAGATGGCGGTGTAGATATTTCCATGTTTATAGAGATAGCAGTGAAGTTATTTCCATGTGTAAAGAGATAGCTTTGTAGATATTTCCATGTATATGCAGATAGCTGTGTAGATATTTCCATTTTCATGCAGATAGCGGTGAAGATGTATACATGTTTACACAGATAGCGGTGTAGATATTTCCATGTTCATACAGATAGCGGTGTAGATATTTCCATGTTCATACAGATGGCTGTGTAGATATATCTATGTTCTTACAGATGGCGGAGAAGATATTTCCATGTTCATACAGATAGCGGTGTAGATATTTCCATGTTCATACAGATAGCGGTGTAGATATTTCCATGTTCATACAGATAGCGGTGTAGATATTTCCATGTTCATACAGATAGCGGTGTAGATATTTCCATGTTCATCCAGAAGGCTGTGTAGATATATCCATGTTCATACAGATGGCGGTGAAGATATTTCCATGTTCATACAGATAGCGGTGCAGATATTTCCATGTTCATTCAGATAGCCGTGTAGATATTGCCATGTTTATACCGATAGCGGTGCTGATACTTCCATGTTTATACAGGTAGCGGTGTACATATTTCGATGTTTATACAGATAGCGGTGTAGATATTTCCATGTTCATACAGATAGCAGTGTAGATATTTCCATGTTCATAGAGATAGCGGTGTAGATATTTACATGTTCATACAGATAGCGGTGCTGATATTTCCATGTTTATACAGGTAGCGGTGTAGACATTTCCATGTTTATACAGATAGTGGTGTAGATATTTCCATGTTTATACAGATAGCGGTGTAGATATTTCCAAGTTTATACAGATAGTGGTGTAGTTATCTCCATCTTAATACAGATGGCGGTGTAGATATTTATATGTTCATTCAGATGGCGTTGCAGATATTTCCATGTTCATACAGATGGTGGTGTAGATATTTCCATGTTCATACAGATAGCGGTGTAGTTATTTCCATGTGTAAAGAGATAGCTGTGTAGATATTCCCATGTATATGCAGATAGCTGTGTAGATATTTCCATTTTCAAACAGATAGCGGTGTATATACTTCCCTGTTCAAACAGATAGCGGTGTAGATAGCTCCATGTTCATACAGATAGTGGTGTAGATATTTCCATGATCATACAGATAGCGGTGTAGCTATTTCCATGTTCATACAGATAGCGGTTTGGATATTTCCATGTTCATAGAGATAGCGGTGTAGATATTTCCATGTTTATACAGGTAGCGGTGTAGATATTTCCATGTTTATACAGATAGCAGTGAAGATGTATGCATGTTTACACAGATATCGGTGTAGATATTTTCATGTTCATCCAGATGGCCGTGTAGATATTTCCATGTTCATACAGATAGCGGTGTAGATATTTCCATGTTCAAACAGATAGCGGTGTAGATATTTCCATGTTCATACAGATAGCGGTGTAGATATTTCCATGTTTATACAGATAGCGGTGAAGATGTATGCATGTTTACACAGATAGCGGTGTAGATATTTCCATGTTCATCCAGATGGCTGTGTAGATATATCCATGTTCATACAGATAGCGGTGTAGATATTTCCATGTTCATACAGATAGTGGTGCAGATATTTCCATGTTCATCCAGATGGCTGTGTAGACATATCCATGTACATACAGATGGCGGTGACGATATTTCCATGTTCATACGTATGGCGGTGAAGATATTTCCATGTTCATACAGATGGCGGTGTAGAAACTTCCATGTTCATACTGATAGAGGTGCTGATATTTCCATGTTTATACAGGTAGCGGTGTAGATATTTCCATGTTTATACAGATAGCTGTGTAGATATTTCCATGTTTATACACATAGCAGTGTAGATATTTCCATGTTTATACAGATAGCGGTGTAGATATTTCCATGTTTATGCAGATAGTTGTGTAGATATTTCCATCTTAATACAGATGGCGGTGTAGATATTTAAATGTTCATACAGATGGCTGTGTAGACATATCCATGTTCATACAGATGGCGGTGAAGATATTTCCATGTTCATACAGATAGCGGTGTAGATATTTCCATGTTCATACAGATAGCGGTGTAGATATTTCCATGTTCATACAGATGGCTGTGTAGATATATCCATGTTCCTACAGATGGCGGTGAAGATATTTCCATGTTCATAGAGATGGCAGTGTAGATATTTCCATGTTCGTACAGATAGCGGGGCTGATATTTCCATGTTTATACAGGTAGCAGTGTAGATATTTCCTTGTTTATACAGAAAGCGGCATAGATATTTCCATGTTTATACAGATAGCAGTGTAGGTATTTCCAAGTTTATACAGATAGCGGTGTAGATATCTCCATCTTAATACAGATGGCGGTGTAGATATTGATATGTTCATACAGATGTCCGTGCAGATATTTCCATGTTCATACAGATGGCGGTGTAGATATTTCCATGTTTATAGAGATAGCAGTGAAGTTATTTCCATGTGTAAAGAGATAGCTTTGTAGATATTTCCATGTATATGCAGATAGCTGTGTAGATATTTCCATTTTCATGCAGATAGCGGTGAAGATGTATACATGTTTACACAGATAGCGGTGTAGATATTTCCATGTTCATACAGATAGCGGTGTAGATATTTCCGTGTTCATACAGATGGCTGTGTAGATATATCTATGTTCTTACAGATGGCGGAGAAGATATTTCCATGTTCATACAGATAGCGGTGTAGATATTTCCATGTTCATACAGATAGCTTGTAGATATTTCCATGTTCATACAGATAGCGGTGTAGATATTTCCATGTTCATACAGATAGTGGTGTAGATATTTCCATGTTCATCCAGAAGGCTGTGTAGATATATCCATGTTCATACAGATGGCGGTGAAGATATTTCCATGTTCATACAGATAGCGGTGCAGATATTTCCATGTTCATTCAGATAGCCGTGAAGATATTGCCATGTTTATACCGATAGCGGTGCTGATACTTCCATGTTTATACAGGTAGCGGTGTACATATTTCGATGTTTATACAGATAGCGGTGTAGATATTTCCATGTTCATACAGATAGCAGTGTAGATATTTCCATGTTCATAGAGATAGCGGTGTAGATATTTACATGTTCATACAGATAGCGGTACTGATATTTCCTTGTTTATACAGGTAGCGGTGTAGACATTTCCATGTTTATACAGATAGTGGTGTAGATATTTCCATGTTTATACAGATAGCGGTGTAGATATTTCCAAGTTTATACAGATAGTGGTGTAGTTATCTCCATCTTAATACAGATGGCGGTGTAGATATTTATATGTTCATTCAGATGGCGGTGCAGATATTTCCATGTTCATACAGATGGTGGTGTAGATATTTCCATGTTCATACAGATAGCGGTGTAGTTATTTCCATGTGTAAAGAGATAGCTGTGTAGATATTCCCATGTATATGCAGATAGCTGTGTAGATATTTCCATTTTCAAACAGATAGCGGTGTATATACTTCCCTGTTCAAACAGATAGCGGTGTAGATAGCTCCATGTTCATACAGATAGTGGTGTAGATATTTCCATGATCATACAGATACCGGTGTAGCTATTTCCATGTTCATACAGATAGCGGTTTGGATATTTCCATGTTCATAGAGATAGCGGTGTAGATATTTCCATGTTTATACAGGTAGCGGTGTAGATATTTCCATGTTTATACAGATAGCAGTGAAGATGTATGCATGTTTACACAGATAGCGGTGTAGATATTTTCATGTTCATCCAGATGGCCGTGTAGATATTTCCATGTTCATACAGATAGCGGTGTAGATATTTCCATGTTCAAACAGATAGCGGTGTAGATATTTCCATGTTCATACAGATAGCGGTGTAGATATTTCCATGTTTATACAGATAGCGGTGAAGATGTATGCATGTTTACACAGATAGCGGTGTAGATATTTCCATGTTCATCCAGACGGCTGTGTAGACATATCCATGTTCATACAGATGGTGGTGAAGATATTTCCATGTTCATACAGATGGCTATGTAGATATATCCATGTTCATACAGATGGTGGTGACGATATTTCCATGTTCATACAGACGGTGGTGTAGATATTTCCATGTTCATACAGATAACGGTGCTGATATTTCCATGTTTATACAGGTAGCGGTGTAGATATTTCCATGTTTATACAGATAGCGGTGTAGATATTTCCATGTTTATACAGATAGCGGTGTAGATATTTCCATGTTTATACAGTTAGCGGTGTAGGTATCTCCATCTTAATACAGATGGCGGTGTAGATATTTATATGTTCATACAGTTGGCGGTGCAGATATTTCCATGTTCACACGTATGGCGGTGAAGATATTTCCATGTTCATACAGATGGCGGTGTAGAAACTTCCATGTTCATACTGATAGAGGTGCTGATATTTCCATGTTTATACAGGTAGCGGTGTAGGTATTTCCATGTTTATACAGATAGCTGTGTAGATATTTCCATGTTTATACACATAGCGGTGTAGATATTTCCATGTTTATACAGATAGCGGTGTAGATATTTCCATGTTTATGCAGATAGTTGTGTAGATATTTCCATCTTAATACAGATGGCGGTGTAGATATTTAAATGTTCATACAGACGGCTGTGTAGACATATCCATGTTCATACAGATGGCGGTGAAGATATTTCCATGTTCATACAGATAGCGGTGTAGATATTTCCATGTTCATACAGATAGCGGTGTAGATATTTCCATGTTCATACAGATGGCTGTGTAGATATATCCATGTTCCTACAGATGGCGGTGAAGATATTTCCATGTTCATAGAGATGGCAGTGTAGATATTTCCATGTTCATACAGATAGCGGGGCTGGTATTTCCATGTTTATACAGGTAGCAGTGCAGATATTTCCTTGTTTATACAGAAAGCGGCATAGATATTTCCATGTTTATACAGATAGCAGTGTAGGTATTTCCAAGTTTATACAGATAGCGGTGTAGATATCTCCATCTTAATACAGATGGCGGTGTAGATATTGATATGTTCATACAGATGTCGGTGCAGATATTTCCATGTTCATACAGATGGCGGTGTAGATATTTCCATGTTTATAGAGATAGCAGTGAAGTTATTTCCATGTGTAAAGGGATAGCTTTGTAGATATTTCCATGTATATGCAGATAGCTGTGTAGATATTTCCATTTTCATGCAGATAGCGGTGAAGATGTATACATGTTTACACAGATAGCGGTGTAGATATTTCCATGTTCATACAGATAGCGGTGTAGATATTTCCATGTTCATACAGATGGCTGTGTAGATATATCTATGTTCTTACAGATGGTGGAGAAGATATTTCCATGTTCATACAGATAGCGGTGTAGATATTTCCATGTTCATACAGATAGCGGTTTAGATATTTCCATGTTCATACAGATAGCGGTGTAGATATTTCCATGTTCATACAGATAGCGGTGTAGATATTTCCATGTTCATGCAGAAGGCTGTGTAGATATATCCATGTTCATACAGATGGCGGTGAAGATATTTCCATGTTCATACAGATTGCGGTGCAGATATTTCCATGTTCATTCAGATAGCCGTGTAGATATTGCCATGTTTATACCGATAGCGGTGCTGATACTTCCATGTTTATACAGGTAGCGGTGTACATATTTCGATGTTTATACAGATAGCGGTGTAGATATTTCCATGTTCATACAGATAGCAGTGTAGATATTTCCATGTTCATAGAGATAGCGGTGTAGATATTTACATGTTCATACAGATAGCGGTGCTGATATTTCCATGTTTATACAGGTAGCGGTGTAGACATTTCCATGTTTATACAGATAGTGGTGTAGATATTTCCATGTTTATACAGATAGCGGTGTAGATATTTCCAAGTTTATACAGATAGTGGTGTAGTTATCTCCATCTTAATACAGATGGCGGTGTAGATATTTATATGTTCATTCAGATGGCGGTGCAGATATTTCCATGTTCATACAGATGGTGGTGTAGATATTTCCATGTTCATACAGATAGCGGTGTAGTTATTTCCATGTGTAAAGAGATAGCTGTGTAGATATTCCCATGTATATGCAGATAGCTGTGTAGATATTTCCATTTTCAAACAGATAGCGGTGTATATACTTCCCTGTTCAAACAGATAGCGGTGTAGATAGTTCCATGTTCATACAGATAGTGGTGTAGATATTACCATGATCATACAGATAGCGGTGTAGCTATTTCCATGTTCATACAGATAGCGGTTTGGATATTTCCATGTTCATAGAGATAGCGGTGTAGATATTTCCATGTTTATACAGGTAGCGGTGTAGATATTTCCATGTTTATACGGATAGCAGTGAAGATGTATGCATGTTTACACAGATAGCGGTGTAGATATTTTCATGTTCATCCAGATGGCCGTGTAGATATTTCCATGTTCATACAGATAGCGGTGTAGATATTTCCATGTTCATCCAGATGGCTGTGTAGATATATCCATGTTCATACAGATGGCGGTGAAGATATTTCCATGTTCATACAGATGGCTGTGTAGATATATCCATGTTCATACAGATGGCGGTGATGATATTTCCATGTTCCTACAGACGGCGGTGTAGATATTTCCATGTTCATACTGATAGCGGTGCTGATATTTCCATGTTTATACAGGTGGCGGTGTAGATATTTCAATGTTTATACAGATAGCAGTGTAGATATTTCCATGTTCATCCAGATGGCTGTGTAAATATATCCATGTTCATACAGATGGCGGTGAAGACATTTCCATGTTCATACAGATAGCGGTGTAGATATTTCCATGTTCATACAGATAACCGTGTAGATATTGCCATGTACATACCGATAGCGGTGCTGATACTTCCATGTTTATACAGGTAGCGGTGTAGCTATTTCCATGTTTATACAGATAGCAGTTTAGATATCTCCATCTTAATACAGATGGCGGTGTAGATATTTATATGTTCATACAGATGGCGGTGCAGATATTTCCATGTTCATACGGATGGCGGTGAAGATATTTCCATGTTCATACAGATGGCGGTGTAGAAACTTCCATGTTCATACTGATAGCGGTGCTGACATTTCCATGTTTATACTGGTAGTGGTGTAGATATTTCCATGTTTATACAGATAGCAGTGTAGATATTTCCATGTTTATACACATAGCGGTGTAGATATTTCCATGTTTATACAGATAGCGGTGTAGATATTTCCATGTTTATGCAGATAGTGGTGTAGATATATCCATCTTAATACAGATGGCGGTGTAGATATTTAAATGTTCATACAGATGGCGTTGCAGATATTTCCATGTTCATAAAGATGGCGGTGTAGATATTTCCATGTTCATACAGATAGCGGTGTAGTTATTTCCATGTGTAAAGAGATAGCTGTGTAGATATTTCCATGTATAAGCAGATAGCTGTGTAGATATTTCCGTTTTCATGCAGATAGCGGTGTATATATTTCCCTGTTCAAACAGTTAGCGGTGTAGATATATCCATGTTCATACAGATAGCGGTGTATGTATTTCCATTTTCATACAGATAGCGGTGTCGATATTTCCATTTTCATGCAGATAGCGGTGTATATATTTCCCAGTTCAAACAGTTAGCGGTGTAGATATTTCCATGTTCATACAGATAGCGGTGTAGATATTTCCATGTTCATACAGAGAGCGTTGTAGATATTTCCATGTTCATACAGATAGCGGTGTATGTATTTCCATGTTCATACAGATAGCGGTGTAGATATTTCCATGTTCATCCTGATGGCTGTGTAGATATTTCCATGTTCATACAGATAGCGCTGTAGATATTTCCATGTTCATACAGATAGCCGTGTAGATATTGCCATGTTCATTCCGATAGCGCTGCTGATACTTCCATATTTATACAGGTAGCGGTGTACATATTTCCGTGTTTATATAGGTAGCGGTGTAGATATTTCCATGTTCATACAGATAGCGGTGAAGATATTTCCATGTTTATACAGATAGCAGTGTAGATATCTCCTTCTTAATACAGATGGCGGTGTAGATATTTATATGTTCATACAGATGGCGGTGCAGATATTTCCATGTTCATACAGATGGTGGTGTAGATATTTCCATGTTTATAGAGATAGCGGTGTAGTTATTTCCATGTGAAAAGAGATAGCTCTCTTGATATTTCCATGTAAATGCAGATAGCTTTGTATATATTTCCATTTTCATGCAAATAGCGGTGTAGATATTTCCATGTTCAAACAGATAGCGGTGTAGATATTTCCATGTTCATACAGATAGCATTGTGGATATTTCCATGTTTATACAGATAGCGGTGTAGATATTTCCATGTTCATCCAGACGGCTGTGTAGACATATCCATGTTCATACAGATGGCAGTGAAGATTTTTCCATGTTCATACAGATGGCGGTGTAGATATTTCCATGTTCATCCAGACGGCTGTGTAGACATATCCATGTTCATACAGATGGCGGTGAAGATATTCCCAGGTTCAAACAGATGGCTGTGTAGATATATCCATGTTCATACAGATGGCAGTGAAGATTTTTCCATGTTCATACAGATGGCGGTGTAGATATTTCCATGTTCATGCAGATAGCGGGGCTGATATTTCCATGTTTATACAGGTAGCAGTGTAGATATTTCCATGTTTATACAGATAGCGGTGAAGATATTTCCATGTTTATACACATAGCGGTGTAGATATTTCCATGTTTATACAGATAGCAGTGTAGATATCTCCATCTTAATACAGATGGCGGTGTAGATATTTATATGTTCATACAGATGGCGGTGCAGATATTTCCATGTTCATACAGATGGCGGTGAAGATATTTCCATGTTCATACAGATGGCGGTGTAGATACTTCCATGTTCATACTGATAGCGGTGCTGATATTTCCATGTTTATACAGGTAGCGGTGAAGCTATTTCCATGTTTATACAGATAGCGGTGCAGATATGTCCATGTTTATACAGATAGCGGCATAGATATTTCCAGGTTTATACAGATAGCGGTGAAGATATCTCCATCTTAATACAGATGGCGGTGTAGATATTTATATGTGCATACAGATAGCGGTGCTGTTATTTCCATGTTTATACAGGTAGCCGTGTAGATATTTCCATGCTTATACAGATAGCGGTGTAGATTTTTCCAAGTTTATACAGATAGCGGTGTAGATATCTCCATCTTAATACAGATGGTGGTGTAGAAATTTATATGTTCATATAGATGGCGGTGCAGATATTTCCATGTTCATACAGATGGCGGTGTAGATATTTCCATGATTATAGAGCTAGCAGTGTAGTTATTTCCATGTGTAAAGAGATAGCTTTGTAGATATTTCCATGTATATGCAGATGGCTGTGTAGATATTTCCATTTTCATGCAGACAGCGGTGAAGATGTATGCATGTTTACACAGATAGCGGTGTAGATATTTCCATGTACATACAGATTGCGGTGTAGATATTTCCATGTTCATCCAGATGGCTGTGTAGATATATCCATGTTCATACAGATGGCGTTGAAGATATTTCCATGTTCATACACATAGCGGTGTATATATTTCCACGTTCATACAGATGGCGGTGTAGATATTTCCATGTTCATAAAGATAGCGGTGTAGATATTTCCATGTTTATACAGATAGCGGTGTAGATATCTCCTTCTTTATACAGATGGCGCTGGAGATATTTATATGTTCATACAGATGGCGGTGCAGATATTTCCATGTTCATACAGATGGCGGTGTAGATATTTCCATGTTTATAGAGATAGCGGTGTAGATATTTCCATGTGTAAAGAGATAGCTGTGTAGATATTTCCATGTATATGCAGATATCTGTGTAGATATTTCCATTTTCATGCAGATAGCGGTGTAGATATTTCCATGTTCAAATAGATAGCAGTGTAGATATTGCCATGTTCATACAGATAGCGGTGTAGATATTTCCATGTTTATACAGATAGCGGTGAAGATGTATGCATGTTTACACAGATAGCTGTGTAGATATTTCCATGCTCATACAGATAGCGGTGTAGATATTTCCATGTTCATCCAGATGGCTGTGTAGACATATCCATTTTCATGCAGATGGCGTTGAAGATATTTCCATGTTCATACAGATAGCGGTGTAGATATTTCCATGTTCATACAGATAGCGGGTTAGATACTTCCATGTTCATACAGATGGCTGTGTAGATATATCCATGTTCATACAGATGGCGGTGAAGATATTTCCGTGTTCATACAGATGGCGGTGTAGATATTTCCCTGTTCCTACACATAGCGGTGTAGATATTTCCATGTTCATACCGATAGCGGTGCTGTTATTTCCATGTTTATACAGGTAGCGGTGTAGATATTTCCATGTTCATACAGATAGCGGTGTAGATATTTCCATGTTTATACAGACAGCAGTGTAGATATTTCCTTGTATATACAGATAGCGGTGTAGATTTCTCCTTCTTAATACAGACGGCGGTGTAGATGTTTATATGTTCATACAGATGGTGGTGCAGATATTTCCATGTTCATACAGATGGCGGTGTAGATATTTCCATGTTCATACAGATGGCGGTGTAGATATTTCCATGTTTATACAGATATCGGTGTAGATATCTCCTTAATACAGATGGCGGTGTAGATATTTATATGTTCATACAGATGGCGGTGCAGATATTTCCATGTTCATACAGATGGCGGTGTAGATATTTCCATGTTCATAAAGATAGCGGTGTAGTTATTTCCATGTGTAAAGAGATAGCTGTGTAGATCTTCCCATGTATATTCTGATAGCTGTGTAGATATTTCCATTTTCATGCAGATAGCGGTTTATATATTTCCCTGTTCAAACAGATAGCGGTGTAGATATTTCCATGTTCATACAGATAGTGGTGTAGATATTTCCATGTTCATACAGATAGCGGTGTAGCTATTTCCATGTTCATACAGATAGCGGTGTGGATATTTCCATGTTCATAGAGATAGCGGTGTAGATATTTCCATGTTCATACAGATAGCGGTGCTGATATTTCCATGTTTATACTGGTAGCGGTGTAGATATTTCCATGTTTATACAGATAGCGGTGAAGATGTATGCATGTTTACACATATAGCGTTGTACATATTTTCATGTTCATCCAGATGGCTGTGTAGATATTTCCATGTTCATACAGATAGCGGTGTAGATATTTCCATGTTCATCCAGATGGCTGTGTTGATATATCCATGTTCATACAGATGGCAGTGAACATATTTCCATGTTCATACTGATAGCGGTGTAGATATTTCCATGTTCATACAGATAGCGGTGTAGATATTTCCGTGTTCATACCGATAGCGGTGCTGATATTTCCATGTTTATACAGATAGCAGAGTAGATATTTCCATGTTTATACAGATAGCGGTGTAGATATCTCTTTCTTAATACAGATGGCAGTGAGATATTTATATGTTCATAGAGATGGCGGTGCAGATATTTCCATGTTCATACAGATAGCGGTGTAGTTATTTCCATGTGTAAGGAGATAGCTGTATAGATATTTCCATGTATATGCAGATAGCTGTGTAGATATTTCCATTTTCTTGCAGATAGCGGTGTATATATTCCCCTGTTCAAACAGATAGCGGTGTAGATATTTCCATGTTCATACAGATAGTGGTGTAGATATTTCCATGTTCATACAGATAGCGGTGTAGATATTTCCATGTTCATCCAGATGGCTGTGTAGATATATCCATGTTCATACAGATAGTGGTGTAGATATTTCCATGTTCATACAGATAGTGGTGTAGATATTTCCATGTTCATACAGATAGCGGTGTAGCTATTTCCATGTTCATACAGATAGTGGTGTAGATATTTCCATGTTTATACAGATAGCGGTGAAGATGTATGCATGTTTACAAGGATAGCAGTGTAGATGTTTCCATGTTCATGCAGATAGCGGTGTAGATATTTCCATGTTCATACAGATAGCGGTGTATGTATTTCCATGTTCATACAGATAGCGGTGTAGATATTTCCATGTTCATCCAGATGGCTGTGTAGATATATCCATGTTCATACAGATAGCGGTGTAGATATTTCCATGTTTATAGAGATAGCGGTGTAGATATTTCCATGTGTAAAGAAATAGCTGTGTAGATATTTCCATGTATATGCAGATATCTGTGTAGACATTTCCATTTTCATGCATATAGCGGTGTATATAAATCCCTGTTCAAACAGTTAGCGGTGTAGATATTTCCATGTTCATAAAGATAGCAGTGTAGATATTTCCATGTTTATACAGATAGCGGTGAAGATGTATGCATGTTTACACAGATAGCGGTGTAGATATTTCCATGTTCATCCAGATGGCTGTGTAGATATATCCATGTTCATACGGATAGCGGTGTAGATATTTCCATGTTCGTACAGATAGCGGTGCAGATATTTCCATGTTCATCCAGATGGCCGTGTAGATATATCCATGTTCATACGGATGGCGGTGAAGATATTTCCATGTTCATACAGATTGCGGTGTAGATATTTCCATGTTCATACAGATAGCGGTGTAGATATTTCCATGTTCATACAGTTATCGGTGTATGTATTTCCATGTTCATACAGATAGCGGTGTAGATATGTCCATGTTCATACCGATAGCGGTGCTGTTATTTCCATGTTTATACAGGTAGCGGTGTAGATATTTCCATGTTCATACAGATAGCGGTGTAGATATTTCCATGTTTATACAGACAGCAGTGTAGATATTTCCTTGTATATACAGATAGCGGTGTAGATTTCTCCTTCTTAATACAGACGGCGGTGTAGATGTTTATATGTTCATACAGATGGTGGTGCAGATATTTCCATGTTCATACAGATGGCGGTGTAGATATTTCCGTGTTCATACCGATAGCGGTGCTGATATTTCCATGTTTATACAGATAGCGGTGAAGATGTATGCATGTTTACAAGGATAGCAGTGTAGATGTTTCCATGTTCATGCAGATAGCGGTGTAGATATTTCCATGTTCATACAGATAGCGGTGTATGTATTTCCATGTTCATACAGACAGTGGTGTAGATATTTCCATGTTCATACAGATAGCGGTGTAGATATTTCCATGTTCATACAGATAGCCGTGTAGATATTGCCATGTTCATACAGATAGCGCTGCTGATACTTCCATGTTTATATAGGTAGCGGTGTACATATTTCCGTGTTTATACAGGTAGCGGTGTAGATATTTCCATGTTCATTCAGATTGCGGTGTAGATATTTCCATGTTTATACAGATAGCGGTGTAGATATCTCCTTCTTAATACAGATGGCAGGGTAGATATTTATAAGTTCACACAGATGGCAGTGCAGATATTTCCATGTTAATACAGATGGTGGTGTAGATATTTCCATGTTTATAGAGATAGCGGTGTAGTTATTTCCATGTGCAAAGAGATAGCTGTGTAAATATTTCCATGTATATGCAGATAGCTTTGTAGATATTTCCATTTTCATGCAGATAGCGGTGTAGATATTTCCATGTTCAAACAGATAGCGGTGTAGATATTTCCATGTTCATACAGATAGCGGTGTGGATATTTCCATGTTTTTACAGATAGCGGTGAAGATGTATGCATGTTTACACAGATAGCGGTGTAGATATTTCCATGTTCATACAGATAGCGGTGTAGATATTTCCATGTTCATCCAGACGGCTGTGTAGACATATCCATGTTCATACAGATGGCGGTGAAGATATTTCCATGTTCATACAGATGGCTGTGTAGATATATCCATGTTCATACAGATGGCGGTGAAGATTTTTCCATGTTCATACAGATGGCAGTGTAGATATTTCCATGTTCATACAGATAGCGGGGCTGATATTTCCATGTTTATACAGGTAACAGTGTAGATATTTCCATGTTTATACATATAGCGGTGTAGATATTTCCATGTTTAAACACATAGCGGTGTAGATAGTTCCATGTTTATACTGATAGCGGTGTAGATATCTCCATCTTAATACAGATGGCGGTGTAGATATTTATATGTTCATACTGATGGCGGTGCAGATATTTCCATGTTCATACAGATGGCGGTGAAGATATTTCCATGTTCATACAGATGGCGTTGTAGATACTTCCATGTTCATACTGATAGCGGTGCTGATATTTCCATGTTTATATAGGTAGCGGTGTAGATATTTCCATGTTTATACAGATAGCGGTGTAGATATTTCCATGTTTATACACATAGCGGTGTAGATATTTCCATGTTTATACAGATAGCGGTGTAGATATCTCCATCTTAATACAGATGGCGGTATAGATATTTATATGTTCATTCAGATGGCGTTGCAGATATTTCCATGTTCATACAGATGGCGGTGTAGATATTTGCATGTTCATACAGATAGCGGTGTAGTTATTTCCATGTGTAAAGAGATAGCTGTGTAGATATTTCCATGTATATGCAGATAGCTGTGTAGACATTTCCATTTTCATGCATATAGCGGTGTATATAATTCCCTGTTCAAACAGTTAGCGGTGTAGATATTTCCATGTTCATAAAGATAGCAGTGTAGATATTTCCATGTTTATACAGATAGCGGTGAAGATGTATGCATGTTTACACAGATAGCGGTGTAGATATTTCCATGTTCATCCAGATGGCTGTGTAGATATATCCATGTTCATGCAGATAGCGGTGTAGATATTTCCATGTTCATACAGATAGCGGTGCAGATATTTCCATGTTCATCCAGATGGCCGTGTAGATATATCCATGTTCATACAGATGGCGGTGAAGATATTTCCATGTTCATACAGATTGCGGTGTAGATATTTCCATGTTCATACAGATAGCGGTGTAGATATTTCCATGTTCATACAGATAGCGGTGTATGTATTTCCATGTTCATACAGATAGCGGTGTAGATATTTCCATGTTCATCCAGATGGCTGTGTAGATATATCCATGTTCATTCAGATCGCGGTGTAGATATTTCCATGTTCATCCAGATGGCTGTGTAGCTATTTCCATGTTTATACAGATAGTGGTGTAGATATTTCCATATTCATACAGATAGCGGTGTATATATTTCCCTGTTCAAACAGATAGCGGTGTAGATATTTCCATGTTCATACAGATAGTGGTGTAGATATTTCCATGTTCATACAGATAGCGGTGTAGATATTTCCATGTTCATACAGATAGCCGTGTAGATATTGCCATGTTCATTCCGATAGCGCTGCTGATACTTCCATGTTTATATAGGTAGCGGTGTAGATATTTCCAAGTTCATACAGATAGCGGTGTAGATATTTCCATGTTTATACAGATAGCGGTGTAGATATCTCCTTCTTAATACAGATGGCGGTGTAGATATTTATATGTTCATACAGATGGCGGTGCAGATATTTCCTTGTTCATACAGATGGTGGTGTAGATATTTCCATGTTTATAGAGATAGCGGTGTAGTTATTTCCATGTGCAAAGAGATAGCTGTGTTGATATTTCCATGTAAATGCAGATAGCTGTGTAGATATTTCCATTTTCATGCAAATAGCGGTGTAGATATTTCCATGTTCAAACAGATAGCGGTGTAGATATTTTCATGTTCATACAGATAGCGTTGTGGATATTTCCATGTTTATACAGATAGCGGTGAAGATGTATGCATGTTTACACAGATTGTGGTGTAGATATTTCCAGGTTCATACAGATAGCGGTGTAGATATCTCCATGTTCATCCAGACGGCTGTGTAGACATATCCATTTTCATACAGATGGCGTTGAAGATATTTCCATGTTCATACAGATAGCGGTGTAGATATTTCCATGTTCATACAGATAGCGGTGTAGATATTTCCATGTTCATCCAGATGGCTGTGTAGATATATCCATGTTCATACAGATGGCTGTGAAGATATTTCCATGTTCATACAGATAGCGGTGTAGATATTTCCATGTTCATACAGATAGCCGTGTAGATATTGCCATGTTCATACCGATAGCGGTGCTGATACTTCCATGTTTATACAGGTAGCGGTGTACATATTTCCGTGTTTATACAGATAGCGGTGTAGATATTTCCATGTTCATACAGATATCGGTGTAGATATTTCCATGTTTATACAGATAGCGGTGTAGATATCTCCTTCTTAATACAGATGGTGCTGTAGATATTTCCATGTTCATACAGATGGCGGTGTAGATATTTCCATGTTTATAGAGATAGCGGTGTAGTTATTTCCATGTGCAAAGAGATAGCTGTGTAGATATTTCCATTTACATGCAGATAGTTGTGTAGATATTTCCATTTTCATGCGGATATCGGTGTAGTTATTTCCATGTTCAAACAGATAGCGGTGTAGATATTTCCATGTCCATACAGATAGCGGTGTAGATATTTCCATGTTCATACAGATAGCGGTGCTGATATTTCCATGTTTATACAGGTAGCGGTGTAGATATTTCCATGTTTATACAGATAGCGGTGTAGATATCTCCATCTTAATACAGATGGCGGTGTAGATATTTATATGTTCATACAGATGTCGGTGCAGATATTCCCATGTTAATACAGATGGCGGTGTAGATATTTCCATGTTCATACAGATAGCGGTGTAGTTTTTTCCATGTGTAAAGAGATAGCTGTGTAGATATTTCCATGTATATGCAGATAGCTGTGTAGATATTTCCATTTTCATGAAGATAGCGGTGT
This sequence comes from Gorilla gorilla gorilla, assembly GCF_029281585.2. Taxonomy (NCBI): domain Eukaryota; kingdom Metazoa; phylum Chordata; class Mammalia; order Primates; family Hominidae; genus Gorilla; species Gorilla gorilla. The sequence continues at coordinate 7,418,215 of NC_073239.2, read as the reverse complement.
ATATATTTCCATGTTCAAACAGATAGCGGTGTAGATATTTCCATGTTTATACAGATAGCGGTGAAGATGTATGCATGTCTACACAGATAGCAGTGTAGATATTTCCATGTTCATCCAGATGGCTGTGTAGATATATCCATGTTCATACAGATAGCGGTGTAGATATTTCCATGTTTATACAGATAGTGGTGTAGATATTTCCATGTTCATCCAGATGGCTGTGTAGATATATCCATGTTCATACAGATAGCGGTGTAGATATTTCCATGTTCATACAGATAGTGGTGTAGCTATTTCCATGTTCATACAGATAGCGGTGTAGGTATTTCCATGTTCAAAGAGATGGCGGTGTAGATATTTCCATGTTCATACAGATAGCTGTGCTGATATTTCCATATTTAAACAGGTAGCGGTGTAGATATTTCCATGTTTATACAGACAGTGGTGTAGATATTTCCATGTTTATACAGATAGCGGTGTAGATATTTCCAAGTTTATAAAGATAGATGTGTAGATATCTCCATCTTAATACAGATGGTGGTGTAGATATTTATATGTTCATACAGATGGCGGTGCAGATATTTCCGTGTTCATATAGATGGCCGTGTAGATATTTCCATGTTTATGCAGATAGCTGTGTAGATATTTCCATTTTCATGCGGATAGCGGTGTAGATATTTCCATGTTCAAACAGATAGCGGTGTAGATATTTCCATGTTCATACAGAGAGCGGTGTAGATAGTTCCATGTTCATACAGATGGCGGTGAAGATATTTCCATGTTCATACAGATAGCGGTGTAGATATCTCCATCTTAATACAGATGGCGGTGTAGATATTTATATGGTCATACAGATGGCTGTGCAGATATTTCCATGTTCATACAGACGGCGGTGTAGATATTTCCATGTTCATACAGATAGTGGTGTAGTTATTTCCATGTGTAAATAGATAGCTGTGTAGATATTTCCATGTATATGCAGATAGCTGTGTAGATATTTCCATTTTCATGCAGATAGCGGTGTAGATATTTCCATGTTCAAACAGATATCGGTGTAGATATTTCCATGTTCATACAGATAGCGGTGTAGATATTTCCATGTTTATACAGATAGCGGTGAAGATGTATGCATGTTTACACAGATAGCGGTGTAGATATTTCCATGTTCATCCAGACGGCTGTGTAGACATATCCATGTTCATACAGATGGTGGTGAAGATATTTCCATGTTCATACAGATGGCTGTGTAGATATATCCATGTTCATACAGATGGCGGTGACGATATTTCCATGTTCATACAGACGGTGGTGTAGATATTTCCATGTTCATACAGATAGCGGAGCTGATATTTCCATGTTTATACAGGTAGCGGTGTAGATATTTCCATGCTTATACAGATAGCGGTGTAGATATTTCCATGTTTATACAGATAGCGGTGTAGATATTTCCATGTTTATACAGATAGCGGTGTAGATATCTCCATCTTAATACAGATGGCTGTGTAGATATTTATATGTTCATACAGTTGGCGGTGCAGATATTTCCATGTTCATACGTATGGCGGTGAAGATATTTCCATGTTCATACAGATGGCGGTGTAGAAACTTCCATGTTCATACTGATAGAGGTGCTGATATATCCATGTTTATACAGGTAGCGGTGTAGATATTTCCATGTTTATACAGATAGCTGTGTAGATATTTCCATGTTTATACACATAGCGGTGTAGATATTTCCATGTTTATACAGATAGCGGTGTAGATATTTCCATGTTTATGCAGATAGTTGTGTCGATATTTCCATCTTAATACAGATGGCGGTGTAGATATTTAAATGTTCATACAGATGGCTGTGGAGACATATCCATGTTCATACAGATGGCGGTGAAGATATTTCCATGTTCATACAGATAGCGGTGTAGATATTTCCACGTTCATACAGATAGCGGTGTAGATATTTCCATGTTCATACAGATGGCTGTGTAGATATATCCATGTTCCTACAGATGGCGGTGAAGATATTTCCATGTTCATAGAGATGGCAGTGTAGATATTTCCATGTTCATACAGATAGCGGGGCTGATATTTCCATGTTTATACAGGTAGCAGTGTAGATATTTCCTTGTGTATACAGAAAGCGGCATAGATATTTCCATGTTTATACAGATAGCAGTGTAGGTATTTCCAAGTTTATACAGATAGCGGTGTAGATATCTCCATCTTAATACAGATGGCGGTGTAGATATTGATATTTTCATACAGATGTCGGTGCAGTTATTTCCATGTTCATACAGATGGCGGTGTAGATATTTCCATGTTTATAGAGATAGCAGTGAAGTTATTTCCATGTGTAAAGAGATAGCTTTGTGGATATTTCCATGTATATGCAGATAGCTGTGTAGATATTTCCATTTTCATGCAGATAGCGGTGAAGATGTATACATGTTTACACAGATAGCGGTGTAGATATTTCCATGTTCATACAGATAGCGGTGTAGATATTTCCATGTTCATCCAGAAGGCTGTGTAGATATATCCATGTTCATACAGATGGCGGTGAAGGTATTTCCATGTTCTTACAGATAGCGGTGCAGATATTTCCATGTTCATTCAGATAGCCGTGTAGATTTTGCCATGTTTATACCGATAGCGGTGCTGATACTTCCATGTTTATACAGGTAGCGTTGTACATATTTCGATGTTTATACAGATAGCGGTGTAGATATTTCCATGTTCATACAGATAGCAGTGTAGATATTTCCATGTTCATAGAGATAGCGGTGTAGATATTTACATGTTCATACAGATAGCGGTGCTGATATTTCCATGTTTATACAGGTAGCGGTGTAGACATTTCCATGTTTATACAGATAGTGGTGTAGATATTTCCATGTTTATACAGATAGCGGTGTAGATATTTCCAAGTTTATACAGATAGTGGTGTAGTTATCTCCATCTTAATACAGATGGCGGTGTAGATATTTATATATTCATTCAGATGGCGGTGCAGATATTTCCATGGTCATACAGATGGTGGTGTAGATATTTCCATGTTCATACAGATAGCGGTGTAGTTATTTCCATGTGTAAAGAGATAGCTGTGTAGATATTCCCATGTATATGCAGATAGCTGTGTAGATATTTCCATTTTCAAATAGATAGCGGTGTATATACTTCCCTGTTCAAACAGATAACGGTGTAGATAGTTCCATGTTCATACAGATAGTGGTGTAGATATTTCCATGATCATACAGATAGCGGTATAGCTATTTCCATGTTCATACAGATAGCGGTTTGGATATTTCCATGTTCATAGAGATAGCGGTGTAGATATTTCCATGTTTATACAGGTAGCGGTGTAGATATTTCCATGTTTATACAGATAGCAGTGAAGATGTATGCATGTTTACACAGATAGCGGTGTAGATATTTCCATGTTCATACAGATAGCCGTGTAGATATTGCCATGTTCATACCGATAGCGGTGCTGATACTTCCATGTTTATACAGGTAGCGGTGTACATATTTCCGTGTTTATACAGATAGCGGTGTAGATATTTCCATGTTCATACAGATATCGGTGTAGATATTTCCATGTTTATACAGATAGCGGTGTAGATATCTCCTTCTTAATACAGATGGTGGTGTAGATATTTCCATGTTCATACAGATGGCGGTGTAGATATTTCCATGTTTATAGAGATAGCGGTGTAGTTATTTCTATGTGCAAAGAGATAGCTGTGTAGATATTTCCATTTACATGCAGATAGTTGTGTAGATATTTCCATTTTCATGCAGATATCGGTGTAGATATTTCCATGTTCAAACAGATAGCGGTGTAGATATTTCCATGTCCATACAGATAGCGGTGTAGATATTTCCATGTTTATACAGATAGCGGTGAAGATATATGCATGTTTACACAGATGGCGGTGACGATATTTCCATGTTCATACAGACGGCCCTGTAGATATTTCCATGTTCATACAGATAGTGGTGCAGATATTTCCATGTTCATCCAGATGGCTGTGTAGCTATTTCCATGTTCATACAGATAGTGGTGTAGATATTTCCATGTTCATAAAGATAGCGGTGTAGGTATTTCCATGTTCATACAGATAGCCGTGTAGATATTGCCATGTTCATTCCGATAGCGCTGCTGATACTTCCATGTTTATATAGGTAGCGGTGTAGATATTTCCAAGTTCATACAGATAGCGGTGTAGATATTTCCATGTTTATACAGATAGCGGTGTAGATATCTCCTTCTTAATACAGATGGCGGTGTAGATATTTATATGTTCATACAGATGGCGGTGCAGATATTTCCTTGTTCATACAGATGGTGGTGTAGATATTTCCATGTTTATAGAGATAGCAGTGTAGTTATTTCCATGTGCAAAGAGACAGCTGTGTTGATATTTCCATGTAAATACAGATAGCTGTGTAGATATTTCCATTTTCATGCAAATAGCGGTGTAGATATTTCCATGTTCAAACAGATAGCGGTGTAGATATTTTCATGTTCATACAGATAGCGTTGTGGATATTTCCATGTTTATACAGATAGCGGTGAAGATGTATGTAAGTTTACACAGATTGCGGTGTAGATATTTCCAGGTTCATACAGATAGCGGTGTAGATATCTCCATGTTCATCCAGACGGCTGTGTAGACATATCCATTTTCATACAGATGGCGTTGAAGATATTTCCATGTTCATACAGATAGCGGTGTAGATATTTCCATGTTCATACAGATAGCGGTGTAGATATTTCCATGTTCATCCAGATGGCTGTGTAGATATATCCATGTTCATACAGATGGCTGTGAAGACATTTCCATGTTCATACAGATAGCGGTGTAGATATTTCCATGTTCATACAGATAGCCGTGTAGATATTGCCATGTTCATACCGATAGCGGTGCTGATACTTCCATGTTTATACAGGTAGCGGTGTACATATTTCCGTGTTTATACAGATAGCGGTGTAGATATTTCCATGTTCATACAGAAATCGGTGTAGATATTTCCATGTTTATACAGATAGCGGTGTAGATATCTCCTTCTTAATACAGATGGTGGTGTAGATATTTCCATGTTCATACAGATGGCGGTGTAGATATTTCCATGTTTATAGAGATAGCGGTGTAGTTATTTCTATGTGCAAAGAGATAGCTGTGTAGGTATTTCCATTTACATGCAGATAGTTGTGTAGATATTTCCATTTTCATGCAGATATCGGTGTAGATATTTCCATGTTCAAACAGATAGCGGTGTAGATATTTCCATGTCCATACAGATAGCGGTGTAGATATTTCCATGTTTATACAGATAGCGGTGAAGATATATGCATGTTTACACAGATGGCGGTGACGATATTTCCATGTTCATACAGACGGCCCTGTAGATATTTCCATGTTCATACAGATAGCGGTGCTGATATTTCCATGTTTATACAGGTAGCGGTGTAGATATTTCCATGTTTATACAGATAGCGGTGTAGATATTTCCATGTTCATCCAGATGGCTGTGTAGATATATCCATGTTCATACAGATGGCGGTGAAGACATTTCCATGTTCATACAGATAGCGGTGTAGATATTTCCATTTTCATACAGATAACCGTGTAGATATTGCCATGTTCATACCGATAGCGGTGCTGATACTTCCATGTTTATACAGGTAGCGGTGTAGATATTTCCATGTTTATACACATAGCGGTGTAGATATTTCCATGTTTATACAGATAGCGGTGTAGATATCTCCATTTTAATATAGATGGCGGTGTAGATATTTATATGTTCATACAGATGGCGGAGTAGATATTTCCATGTTCATACGGATGGCGGTGAACATATTTCCATGTTCATACAGATGGCGGTGTAGAAACTTCCATGTTCATACTGATAACGGTGCTGACATTTCCATGTTTACACAGGTAGCGGTGTAGATATTTCCATGTTTATACAGATAGCAGTGTAGATATTTCTATGTTTATACATATAGCGGTGTAGATATTTCCATGTTTATACAGATAGCGGTGTAGATATTTCCATGTTTATGCAGATAGTGGTGTAGATATCTCCATTTTAATGCAGATGGCGGTGTAGATACTTAAATGTACATACAGTTGGCGGTGCAGATATTTCCATGTTCATACAGATGGCGGTGTAGATATTTCCATGTTCATACAGATAGTGGTGTAGTTATTTCCATGTGTAAAGAGATAGCTGTGTAGATATTTCCATGTATAAGCAGATAGCTGTGTAGATATTTCCGTTTTCATGCAGATAGCGGTGTATATATTTCCCAGTTCCAACAGTTAGCGGTGTAGATATTTCCATGTTCATAAAGATAGCGGTGTAGATATTTCCATGTTTATACAGATAGCGGTGTAGATATTTCCATGTTCATACAGATAGCCGTGCAGATATTGCCATGTTCATACCGATAGCGGTGCTGATACTTCCATGTTTATACAGGTAGCGGTGTACATATTTCCGTGTTTATACAGATAGTGGTGTAGATATTTCCATGTTCATACAGATAGCGGTGTAGATATTTCCATGTTTATAGAGATAGCGGTGTAGATATCTCCTTCTTAATACAGATGGCTGTGTAGATATTTCCATGTTCATACAGATGGCGGTGTAGATATTTCCATGTTTATAGAGATAGCGGTGTAGTTATTTCCATGTGCAAAGAGATAGCTGTGTAGATATTTCCATTTATATGCAGATAGTTGTGCAGATATTTCCATTTTCATGCAGATAGCGGTGTAGATATTTCCATGTTCATACAGATAGCGGTGTAGATATTTCCATGTAAATACAGATAGCGGGGCTGATATTTCCATGTTTATACATGTAGCAGTGTAGATATTTCCATGTTTATACAGATAGCGGTGTAGATATTTCCATGTTTATACACATAGCGGTGTAGATATTTCCATGTTCATACAGATAGCGGTGTATGTATTTCCATTTTCATACAGATAGCGGTGTAGATATTTCCATTTTCATGCAGATATCGGTGTATATATTTCCCAGTTCAAAGAGTTAGCGGTGTAGATATTTCCATGTTCATACAGATAGCGGTGTAGATATTTCCATGTTCATACAGATAGCGGTGTAGATATTTCCATGTTCATACAGATAGCGGTGTATGTATTTCCATGTTCATACAGATAGCGGTGTAGATATTTCCATGTTCATCCTGATGGCTGTGTAGATATTTCCATGTTCATACAGATAGCGGTGTAGATATCTCCATCTTAATACAGATGGCGGTGTAGATATTTATATGTTAATTCAGATGGCGGTGCATATATTTCCATGTTCATACAGATGGCGGAGTAGATATTTCCATGTTCATACAGATAGTGGTGTAGTTATTTCCATGTGTAAAGAGATAGCTGTGTAGATATTTTCATGTATATGCAGATAGCTGTGCAGACATTTCCATTTTCATGCAGATAGCGGTGTATATATTTCCCTGTTCAAACAGTTAGCGGTGTAGATATTTCCATGTTCATAAAGATAGCAGTGTAGATATTTCCATGTTTATACAGATAGCTGTGAAGATGTATGCATGTTTACACAGATAGCGGTTTAGATATTTCCATGTTCATCCAGATGGCTGTGTAGATATATCCATGTTGATACAGATAGCGGTGTAGATATTTCCATGTTCATACAGATTGCGGTGCAGATATTTCCAAGTTCATCCAGATGGCTGTGTAGATATATCCATGTTCATACAGACGGCGGTGAAGATATTTCCATGTTCATACAGATAGCGGTGTAGATATTTCCATGTTCATACAGATAGCGGTGTAGATATTTCTATGTTCATACAGATAGCGGTGTATGTATTTCCATGTTCATACAGATAGCGGTGTAGATATTTCCATGTTCATCCAGATGGCTGTGTAGATATATCCATGTTCATTCAGATAGCGGTGTAGATATTTCCTTGTTCATCCAGTTTGCTGTGTAGCTATTTCCATGTTCATACAGATAGTGGTGTAGATATTTCCAAGTTCATACAGATAGCGCTGTAGATATTTCCATGTTCATACAGATAGCCGTGTAGATATTGCCATGTTCATTCCGATAGTGCTGCTGATACTTCCATATTTATACAGGTAGCGGTGTACATATTTCCGTGTTTATATAGGTAGCGGTGTAGATATTTCCATGTTCATACTGATAGCGGTGAAGATATTTCCATGTTTATACAGATAGCGGTGTAGATATCTCCTTCTTAATACAGATGGCGGTGTAGATATTTATATGTTCATACAGATGGCGGTGCAGATATTTCCATGTTCATACAGATGGTGGTGTAGATATTTCCATGTTTACAGAGATAGCGGTATAGTTATTTCCATGTGCAAAGAGATAGCTCTGTTGATATTTCCATGTAAATGCAGATAGCTTTGTAGATATTTCCATTTTCATGCAAATAGCGGTGTAGATATTTCCATGTTCAAACAGATAGCGGTGTAGATATTTCCATGTTCATACAGATAGCATTGTGGATATTTCTTTGTTTATACAGATAGCGGTGAAGATGTATGCATGTTTACACAGATTGCGGTGTAGATATTTCCATGTTCATACAGATAGCGGTGTAGATATTTCCATGTTCATCCAGACGGCTGTGTAGACATATCCATGTTCATACAGATGGCGGTGAAGATATTTCCATGTTCAAACAGATGGCTGTGTAGATATATCCATGTTCATACAGATGGCAGTGAAGATTTTTCCATGTTCATGCAGATGGCGGTGTAGATATTTCCATGTTCATGCAGATAGCGGGGCTGATATTTCCATGTTCATACAGATGGCAGTGAAGATTTTTCCATGTTCATACAGATGGCGGTGCAGATATTTCCATGTTCATACAGATGGCGGTGAAGATATTTCCATGTTCATACAGATGGCGGTGTAGATACTTCCATGTTCATTCTGATAGCGGTGCTGATATTTCCATGTTTATACAGGTAGCGGTGAAGCTATTTCCATGTTTATACAGATAGCGGTGTAGATATGTCCATGTTTATACAGATAGCGGCGTAGATATTTCCAGGTTTATACAGATAGCGGTGAAGATATCTCCATCTTAATACAGATGGCGGTGTAGATATTTATATGAGCATACAGATAGCGGTGCTGTTATTTCCATGTTTATACAGGTAGCCGTGTAGATATTTCCATGCTTATACAGATAGCGGTGTAGATTTTTCCAAGTTTATACAGATAGCGGTGTAGATATCTCCATCTTAATACAGATGGTGGTGTAGAAATTTATATGTTTATACAGATGGCGGTGTAGATATTTCCATGATTATAGAGATAGCGGTGTAGTTATTTCCATGTGTAAAGAGATAGCTTTGTAGATATTTCCATGTATATGCAGATAGCTGTTTAGATATTTCCATTTTCATGCAGATAGCGGTGAAGATGTATGCATGTTTACACAGATAGCGGTGTAGATATTTCCATGTACATACAGATTGCGGTGTAGATATTTCCATGTTCATCCAGATGGCTGTGTAGATATATCCATGTTCATACAGATGGCGTTGAAGATATTCCCATGTTCATACACATAGCGGTGTATATATTTCCATGTTCATACAGATGGCGGTGTAGATATTTCCATGTTCATAAAGATAGCGGTGTAGATATTTCCATGTTTATACAGATAGCGGTGTAGATATCTCCTTCTTTATACAGATGGCGCTGGAGATATTTATATGTTCACACAGATGGCGGTGCAGATATTTCCATGTTCATACAGATGGCGGTGAAGATATTTCCATGTTCATACAGATGGCGGTGTAGATACTTCCATGTTCATAGAGATAGCGGTGTAGATCTTTCTATGTTCATACAGATTGCGGTGTAGATATTTCCATGTTCATCCAGATGGCTGTGTAGATATATCCATATTCATACGGATGGCGGTGAAGATATTTCCATGTTCATACAGATAGCGGTGTAGATATATCTATGTTCATACAGATAGTGGTGTAGATATTTCCATGTTCATACAGATAGCGGTGTAGATATTTCCATGTTCATACAGATAGCGGTGTAGCTATTTCCATGTTCATACATATAGCGGTGTAGATATTTCCATGTTCATCCAGATGGCTGTGTAGTTATATCCATGTTCATACAGATGGCGGTGAAGATATTTCCATGATCATACAGATAGCGGTGCTGATATTTCCATGTTTATACATGTAGAATTGTAGATATTTCCATGTTTATACAGATAGCGGTGTAGATATTTCCATGTTTATACAGATAGCGGTGAAGATGTATGCATGTTTACACAGTTAGCGGTGTAGATATTTCCATGTTCATACAGATAGCGGTGTAGATATTTCCATGTTCATCCAGATGGCTGTGTAGACATATCCATGTTCAGAAAGATGGCGTTGAAGATATTTCCATGTTCATACAGGTAGCGGTGACGATATTTCCATGTTCATAGAGATAGCGGGGAAGATATATCCATGTTCATACAGATGGCTCTGTAGATATATCCATGTTCATACAGTTAGCCGTGTAGATATTGCCATGTTTATACCGATAGCGGTGCTGATACTTCCATGTTTATACAGGTAGCGGTGTACATATTTCCATGTTTATACAGATAGCGGTGAAGATGTATGCATGTTTACACAGATAGCGGTTTAGATATTTCCATGTTCATACAGATGGCGGTGAAGATATTTCCATGTTCATACAGAGAGCGGTGTAGATATTTCCATGTTTATACAGATAGCGGTGTAGATATCTCCATCTTAATACAGATGGCGGTGTAGATATTTATATGTTCATACAGTTGGCGGTGCAGATATTTCCATGTTCATACGTATGGCGGTGAAGATATTTCCATGTTCATACAGATGGCGGTGTAGAAACTTCCATGTTCATACTGATAGAGGTGCTGATATTTCCATGTTTATACAGGTAGCGGTGTAGATATTTCCATGTTTATACAGATAGCTGTGTAGATATTTCCATGTTTATACACATAGCGGTGTAGATATTTCCATGTTTATACAGATAGCGGTGTAGATATTTCCATGTTTTTGCAGATAGTTGTGTAGATATTTCCATCTTAATACAGATGGCGGTGTAGATATTTAAATGTTCATACAGATGGCTGTGTAGACATATCCATGTTCATACAGATGGCGGTGAAGATATTTCCATGTTCATACAGTTAGCGGAGTAGATATTTCCATGTTCATACAGATAGCGGTGTAGATATTTCCATGTTCATACAGATGGCTGTGTAGATATATCCATGTTCCTACAGATGGCGGTGAAGATATTTCCATGTTCATAGAGATGGCAGTGTAGATATTTCCATGTTCATACAGATAGCGGGGCTGATATTTCCATGTTTATACAGGTAGCAGTGTAGATATTTCCTTGTTTATACAGAAAGCGGCATAGATATTTCCATGTTTATACAGATAGCAGTGTAGGTATTTCCAAGTTTATACAGATAGCGGTGTAGATATCTCCATCTTAATACAGATGGCGGAGTAGATATTGATATGTTCATACAGATGTCGGTGCAGATATTTCCATGTTCATACAGATGGCGGTGTAGATATTTCCATGTTTATAGAGATAGCAGTGAAGTTATTTCCATGTGTAAAGAGATAGCTTTGTAGATATTTCCATGTATATGCAGATAGCTGTGTAGATATTTCCATTTTCATGCAGATAGCGGTGAAGATGTATACATGTTTACACAGATAGCGGTGTAGATATTTCCATGTTCATACAGATAGCGGTGTAGATATTTCCATGTTCATACAGATGGCTGTGTAGATATATCTATGTTCTTACAGATGGCGGAGAAGATATTTCCATGTTCATACAGATAGCGGTGTAGATATTTCCATGTTCATACAGATAGCGGTGTAGATATTTCCATGTTCATACAGATAGCGGTGTAGATATTTCCATGTTCATACAGATAGCGGTGTAGATATTTCCATGTTCATCCAGAAGGCTGTGTAGATATATCCATGTTCATACAGATGGCGGTGAAGATATTTCCATGTTCATACAGATAGCGGTGCAGATATTTCCATGTTCATTCAGATAGCCGTGTAGATATTGCCATGTTTATACCGATAGCGGTGCTGATACTTCCATGTTTATACAGGTAGCGGTGTACATATTTCGATGTTTATACAGATAGCGGTGTAGATATTTCCATGTTCATACAGATAGCAGTGTAGATATTTCCATGTTCATAGAGATAGCGGTGTAGATATTTACATGTTCATACAGATAGCGGTGCTGATATTTCCATGTTTATACAGGTAGCGGTGTAGACATTTCCATGTTTATACAGATAGTGGTGTAGATATTTCCATGTTTATACAGATAGCGGTGTAGATATTTCCAAGTTTATACAGATAGTGGTGTAGTTATCTCCATCTTAATACAGATGGCGGTGTAGATATTTATATGTTCATTCAGATGGCGTTGCAGATTTTTCCATGTTCATACAGATGGTGGTGTAGATATTTCCATGTTCATACAGATAGCGGTGTAGTTATTTCCATGTGTAAAGAGATAGCTGTGTAGATATTCCCATGTATATGCAGATAGCTGTGTAGATATTTCCATTTTCAAACAGATAGCGGTGTATATACTTCCCTGTTCAAACAGATAGCGGTGTAGATAGCTCCATGTTCATACAGATAGTGGTGTAGATATTTCCATGATCATACAGATAGCGGTGTAGCTATTTCCATGTTCATACAGATAGCGGTTTGGATATTTCCATGTTCATAGAGATAGCGGTGTAGATATTTCCATGTTTATACAGGTAGCGGTGTAGATATTTCCATGTTTATACAGATAGCAGTGAAGATGTATGCATGTTTACACAGATATCGGTGTAGATATTTTCATGTTCATCCAGATGGCCGTGTAGATATTTCCATGTTCATACAGATAGCGGTGTAGATATTTCCATGTTCAAACAGATAGCGGTGTAGATATTTCCATGTTCATACAGATAGCGGTGTAGATATTTCCATGTTTATACAGATAGCGGTGAAGATGTATGCATGTTTACACAGATAGCGGTGTAGATATTTCCATGTTCATCCAGATGGCTGTGTAGATATATCCATGTTCATACAGATAGCGGTGTAGATATTTCCATGTTCATACAGATAGTGGTGTAGATATTTCCATGTTTATGCAGATAGTTGTGTAGATATTTCCATCTTAATACAGATGGCGGTGGAGATATTTAAATGTTCATACAGATGGCTGTGTAGACATATCCATGTTCATACAGATGGCGGTGAAGATATTTCCATGTTCATACAGATAGCGGTGTAGATATTTCCATGTTCATACAGATAGCGGTGTAGATATTTCCATGTTCATACAGATGGCTGTGTAGATATATCCATGTTCCTACAGATGGCGGTGAAGATATTTCCATGTTCATAGAGATGGCAGTGTTGATATTTCCATGTTCGTACAGATAGCGGGGCTGATATTTCCATGTTTATACAGGTAGCAGTGTAGATATTTCCTTGTTTATACAGAAAGCGGCATAGATATTTCCATGTTTATACAGATAGCAGTGTAGGTATTTCCAAGTTTATACAGATAGCGGTGTAGATATCTCCATCTTAATACAGATGGCGGTGTAGATATTGATATGTTCATACAGATGTCGGTGCAGATATTTCCATGTTCATACAGATGGCGGTGTAGATATTTCCATGTTTATAGAGATAGCAGTGAAGTTATTTCCATGTGTAAAGAGATAGCTTTGTAGATATTTCCATGTATATGCAGATAGCTGTGTAGATATTTCCATTTTCATGCAGATAGCGGTGAAGATGTATACATGTTTACACAGATAGCGGTGTAGATATTTCCATGTTCATACAGATAGCGGTGTAGATATTTCCGTGTTCATACAGATGGCTGTGTAGATATATCTATGTTCTTACAGATGGCGGAGAAGATATTTCCATGTTCATACAGATAGCGGTGTAGATATTTCCATGTTCATACAGATAGCTTGTAGATATTTCCATGTTCATACAGATAGCGGTGTAGATATTTCCATGTTCATACAGATAGCGGTGTAGATATTTCCATGTTCATCCAGAAGGCTGTGTAGATATATCCATGTTCATACAGATGGCGGTGAAGATATTTCCATGTTCATACAGATAGCGGTGCAGATATTTCCATGTTCATTCAGATAGCCGTGAAGATATTGCCATGTTTATACCGATAGCGGTGCTGATACTTCCATGTTTATACAGGTAGCGGTGTACATATTTCGATGTTTATACAGATAGCGGTGTAGATATTTCCATGTTCATACAGATAGCAGTGTAGATATTTCCATGTTCATAGAGATAGCGGTGTAGATATTTACATGTTCATACAGATAGCGGTACTGATATTTCCATGTTTATACAGGTAGCGGTGTAGACATTTCCATGTTTATACAGATAGTGGTGTAGATATTTCCATGTTTATACAGATAGCGGTGTAGATATTTCCAAGTTTATACAGATAGTGGTGTAGTTATCTCCATCTTAATACAGATGGCGGTGTAGATATTTATATGTTCATTCAGATGGCGGTGCAGATATTTCCATGTTCATACAGATGGTGGTGTAGATATTTCCATGTTCATACAGATAGCGGTGTAGTTATTTCCATGTGTAAAGAGATAGCTGTGTAGATATTCCCATGTATATGCAGATAGCTGTGTAGATATTTCCATTTTCAAACAGATAGCGGTGTATATACTTCCCTGTTCAAACAGATAGCGGTGTAGATAGCTCCATGTTCATACAGATAGTGGTGTAGATATTTCCATGATCATACAGATACCGGTGTAGCTATTTCCATGTTCATACAGATAGCGGTTTGGATATTTCCATGTTCATAGAGATAGCGGTGTAGATATTTCCATGTTTATACAGGTAGCGGTGTAGATATTTCCATGTTTATACAGATAGCAGTGAAGATGTATGCATGTTTACACAGATAGCGGTGTAGATATTTTCATGTTCATCCAGATGGCCGTGTAGATATTTCCATGTTCATACAGATAGCGGTGTAGATATTTCCATGTTCAAACAGATAGCGGTGTAGATATTTCCATGTTCATACAGATAGCGGTGTAGATATTTCCATGTTTATACAGATAGCGGTGAAGATGTATGCATGTTTACACAGATAGCGGTGTAGATATTTCCATGTTCATCCAGACGGCTGTGTAGACATATCCATGTTCATACAGATGGTGGTGAAGATATTTCCATGTTCATACAGATGGCTATGTAGATATATCCATGTTCATACAGATGGTGGTGACGATATTTCCATGTTCATACAGACGGTGGTGTAGATATTTCCATGTTCATACAGATAACGGTGCTGATATTTCCATGTTTATACAGGTAGCGGTGTAGATATTTCCATGTTTATACAGATAGCGGTGTAGATATTTCCATGTTTATACAGATAGCGGTGTAGATATTTCCATGTTTATACAGTTAGCGGTGTAGGTATCTCCATCTTAATACAGATGGCGGTGTAGATATTTAAATGTTCATACAGATGGCTGTGTAGACATATCCATGTTCATACAGATGGCGGTGAAGATATTTCCATGTTCATACAGATAGCGGTGTAGATATTTCCATGTTCATACAGATAGCGGTGTAGATATTTCCATGTTCATACAGATGGCTGTGTAGATATATCCATGTTCCTACAGATGGCGGTGAAGATATTTCCATGTTCATAGAGATGGCAGTGTAGATATTTCCATGTTCATACAGATAGCGGGGCTGATATTTCCATGTTTATACAGGTAGCAGTGCAGATATTTCCTTGTTTATACAGAAAGCGGCATAGATATTTCCATGTTTATACAGATAGCAGTGTAGGTATTTCCAAGTTTATACAGATAGCGGTGTAGATATCTCCATCTTAATACAGATGGCGGTGTAGATATTGATATGTTCATACAGATGTCGGTGCAGATATTTCCATGTTCATACAGATGGCGGTGTAGATATTTCCATGTTTATAGAGATAGCAGTGAAGTTATTTCCATGTGTAAAGGGATAGCTTTGTAGATATTTCCATGTATATGCAGATAGCTGTGTAGATATTTCCATTTTCATGCAGATAGCGGTGAAGATGTATACATGTTTACACAGATAGCGGTGTAGATATTTCCATGTTCATACAGATAGCGGTGTAGATATTTCCATGTTCATACAGATGGCTGTGTAGATATATCTATGTTCTTACAGATGGTGGAGAAGATATTTCCATGTTCATACAGATAGCGGTGTAGATATTTCCATGTTCATACAGATAGCGGTTTAGATATTTCCATGTTCATACAGATAGCGGTGTAGATATTTCCATGTTCATACAGATAGCGGTGTAGATATTTCCATGTTCATGCAGAAGGCTGTGTAGATATATCCATGTTCATACAGATGGCGGTGAAGATATTTCCATGTTCATACAGATTGCGGTGCAGATATTTCCATGTTCATTCAGATAGCCGTGTAGATATTGCCATGTTTATACCGATAGCGGTGCTGATACTTCCATGTTTATACA
Organism: Gorilla gorilla gorilla; assembly: GCF_029281585.2. Taxonomy (NCBI): domain Eukaryota; kingdom Metazoa; phylum Chordata; class Mammalia; order Primates; family Hominidae; genus Gorilla; species Gorilla gorilla. The sequence continues at coordinate 7,401,523 of NC_073239.2, read as the reverse complement.
GGTAGCGGTGTACATATTTCGATGTTTATACAGATAGCGGTGTAGATATTTCCATGTTCATACAGATAGCAGTGTAGATATTTCCATGTTCATAGAGATAGCGGTGTAGATATTTACATGTTCATACAGATAGCGGTGCTGATATTTCCATGTTTATACAGGTAGCGGTGTAGACATTTCCATGTTTATACAGATAGTGGTGTAGATATTTCCATGTTTATACAGATAGCGGTGTAGATATTTCCAAGTTTATACAGATAGTGGTGTAGTTATCTCCATCTTAATACAGATGGCGGTGTAGATATTTATATGTTCATTCAGATGGCGGTGCAGATATTTCCATGTTCATACAGATGGTGGTGTAGATATTTCCATGTTCATACAGATAGCGGTGTAGTTATTTCCATGTGTAAAGAGATAGCTGTGTAGATATTCCCATGTATATGCAGATAGCTGTGTAGATATTTCCATTTTCAAACAGATAGCGGTGTATATACTTCCCTGTTCAAACAGATAGCGGTGTAGATAGTTCCATGTTCATACAGATAGTGGTGTAGATATTACCATGATCATACAGATAGCGGTGTAGCTATTTCCATGTTCATACAGATAGCGGTTTGGATATTTCCATGTTCATAGAGATAGCGGTGTAGATATTTCCATGTTTATACAGGTAGCGGTGTAGATATTTCCATGTTTATACAGATAGCAGTGAAGATGTATGCATGTTTACACAGATAGCGGTGTAGATATTTTCATGTTCATCCAGATGGCCGTGTAGATATTTCCATGTTCATACAGATAGCGGTGTAGATATTTCCATGTTCATCCAGATGGCTGTGTAGATATATCCATGTTCATACAGATGGCGGTGAAGATATTTCCATGTTCATAAAGATGGCTGTGTAGATATATCCATGTTCATACAGATGGCGGTGATGATATTTCCATGTTCCTACAGACGGCGGTGTAGATATTTCCATGTTCATACTGATAGCGGTGCTGATATTTCCATGTTTATACAGGTGGCGGTGTAGATATTTCAATGTTTATACAGATAGCAGTGTAGATATTTCCATGTTCATCCAGATGGCTGTGTAAATATATCCATGTTCATACAGATGGCGGTGAAGACATTTCCATGTTCATACAGATAGCGGTGTAGATATTTCCATGTTCATACAGATAACCGTGTAGATATTGCCATGTACATACCGATAGCGGTGCTGATACTTCCATGTTTATACAGGTAGCGGTGTAGCTATTTCCATGTTTATACAGATAGCAGTTTAGATATCTCCATCTTAATACAGATGGCGGTGTAGATATTTATATGTTCATACAGATGGCGGTGCAGATATTTCCATGTTCATACGGATGGCGGTGAAGATATTTCCATGTTCATACAGATGGCGGTGTAGAAACTTCCATGTTCATACTGATAGCGGTGCTGACATTTCCATGTTTATACTGGTAGTGGTGTAGATATTTCCATGTTTATACAGATAGCAGTGTAGATATTTCCATGTTTATACACATAGCGGTGTAGATATTTCCATGTTTATACAGATAGCGGTGTAGATATTTCCATGTTTATGCAGATAGTGGTGTAGATATATCCATCTTAATACAGATGGCGGTGTAGATATTTAAATGTTCATACAGATGGCGTTGCAGATATTTCCATGTTCATAAAGATGGCGGTGTAGATATTTCCATGTTCATACAGATAGCGGTGTAGTTATTTCCATGTGTAAAGAGATAGCTGTGTAGATATTTCCATGTATAAGCAGATAGCTGTGTAGATATTTCCGTTTTCATGCAGATAGCGGTGTATATATTTCCCTGTTCAAACAGTTAGCGGTGTAGATATATCCATGTTCATACAGATAGCGGTGTATGTATTTCCATTTTCATACAGATAGCGGTGTCGATATTTCCATTTTCATGCAGATAGCGGTGTATATATTTCCCAGTTCAAACAGTTAGCGGTGTAGATATTTCCATGTTCATACAGATAGCGGTGTAGATATTTCCATGTTCATACAGATAGCGTTGTAGATATTTCCATGTTCATACAGATAGCGGTGTATGTATTTCCATGTTCATACAGATAGCGGTGTAGATATTTCCATGTTCATCCTGTTGGCTGTGCAGATATTTCCATGTTCATACAGATAGCGGTGTAGATATCTCCAGCTTAATACAGATGGCGGTGTAGATATTTATATGTTAATTCAGATGGCGGTGCATATATTTCCATGTTCATACAGATGGCGGAGTAGATATTTCCATGTTCATACAGATAGCGGTGTAGTTATTTCCATGTGTAAAGAGATAGCTGTGTAGATATTTTCATGTATATGCAGATAGCTGTGCAGACATTTCCATTTTCATGCAGATAGCGGTGTATATATTTCCCTGTTCAAACAGTTAGCCGTGTAGATATTTCCATGTTCATAAAAATAGCAGTGTAGATATTTCCATGTTTATACAGATAGCTGTGAAGATGTATGCATGTTTACACAGATAGAGGTGTAGATATTTCCATGTTCATCAAGATGGCTGTGTAGATATATCCATGTTCATACAGATAGCGGTGTAGATATTTCCATGTTCATACAGATTGCGGTGCAGATATTTCCATGTTCATCCAGATGGCTGTGTAGATATATCCATGTTCATACAGACGGCGGTGAAGATATTTCCATGTTCATACAGATAGCGGTGTAGATATTTCCATGTTCATACAAATAGCGGTGTAGATATTTCCATGTTCATACAGATAGCGGTGTATGTATTTCCATGTTCATACAGATAGCGGTGTAGATATTTCCATGTTCATCCAGATGGCTGTGTAGATATATCCATGTTCATTCAGATAGCGGTGTAGATATTTCCTTGTTCATCCAGATGGCTGTGTAGCTATTTCCATGTTCATACAGATAGTGGTGTAGATATTTCCATGTTCATACAGATAGCGCTGTAGATATTTCCATGTTCATACAGATAGCCGTGTAGATATTGCCATGTTCATTCCGATAGCGCTGCTGATACTTCCATATTTATACAGGTAGCGGTGTACATATTTCCGTGTTTATATAGGTAGCGGTGTAGATATTTCCATGTTCATACAGATAGCGGTGAAGATATTTCCATGTTTATACAGATAGCAGTGTAGATATCTCCTTCTTAATACAGATGGCGGTGTAGATATTTATATGTTCATACAGATGGCGGTGCAGATATTTCCATGTTCATACAGATGGTTGTGTAGATATTTCCATGTTTATAGAGATAGCGGTGTAGTTATTTCCATGTGAAAAGAGATAGCTCTCTTGATATTTCCATGTAAATGCAGATAGCTTTGTATATATTTCCATTTTCATGCAAATAGCGGTGTAGATATTTCCATGTTCAAACAGATAGCGGTGTAGATATTTCCATGTTCATACAGATAGCATTGTGGATATTTCCATGTTTATACAGATAGCGGTGTAGATATTTCCATGTTCATCCAGACGGCTGTGTAGACATATCCATGTTCATACAGATGGCAGTGAAGATTTTTCCATGTTCATACAGATGGCGGTGTAGATATTTCCATGTTCATCCAGACGGCTGTGTAGACATATCCATGTTCATACAGATGGCGGTGAAGATATTCCCAGGTTCAAACAGATGGCTGTGTAGATATATCCATGTTCATACAGATGGCAGTGAAGATTTTTCCATGTTCATACAGATGGCGGTGTAGATATTTCCATGTTCATGCAGATAGCGGGGCTGATATTTCCATGTTTATACAGGTAGCAGTGTAGATATTTCCATGTTTATACAGATAGCGGTGAAGGTATTTCCATGTTTATACACATAGCGGTGTAGATATTTCCATGTTTATACAGATAGCAGTGTAGATATCTCCATCTTAATACAGATGGCGGTGTAGATATTTATATGTTCATACAGATGGCGGTGCAGATATTTCCATGTTCATACAGATGGCGGTGAAGATATTTCCATGTTCATACAGATGGCGGTGTAGATACTTCCATGTTCATACTGATAGCGGTGCTGATATTTCCATGTTTATACAGGTAGCGGTGAAGCTATTTCCATGTTTATACAGATAGCGGTGCAGATATGTCCATGTTTATACAGATAGCGGCATAGATATTTCCAGGTTTATACAGATAGCGGTGAAGATATCTCCATCTTAATACAGATGGCGGTGTAGATATTTATATGTGCATACAGATAGCGGTGCTGTTATTTCCATGTTTATACAGGTAGCCGTGTAGATATTTCCATGCTTATACAGATAGCGGTGTAGATTTTTCCAAGTTTATACAGATAGCGGTGTAGATATCTCCATCTTAATACAGATGGTGGTGTAGAAATTTATATGTTCATATAGATGGCGGTGCAGATATTTCCATGTTCATACAGATGGCGGTGTAGATATTTCCATGATTATAGAGCTAGCAGTGTAGTTATTTCCATGTGTAAAGAGATAGCTTTGTAGATATTTCCATGTATATGCAGATGGCTGTGTAGATATTTCCATTTTCATGCAGACAGCGGTGAAGATGTATGCATGTTTACACAGATAGCGGTGTAGATATTTCCATGTACATACAGATTGCGGTGTAGATATTTCCATGTTCATCCAGATGGCTGTGTAGATATATCCATGTTCATACAGATGGCGTTGAAGATATTTCCATGTTCATACACATAGCGGTGTATATATTTCCACGTTCATACAGATGGCGGTGTAGATATTTCCATGTTCATAAAGATAGCGGTGTAGATATTTCCATGTTTATACAGATAGCGGTGTAGATATCTCCTTCTTTATACAGATGGCGCTGGAGATATTTATATGTTCATACAGATGGCGGTGCAGATATTTCCATGTTCATACAGATGGCGGTGTAGATATTTCCATGTTTATAGAGATAGCGGTGTAGATATTTCCATGTGTAAAGAGATAGCTGTGTAGATATTTCCATGTATATGCAGATATCTGTGTAGATATTTCCATTTTCATGCAGATAGCGGTGTAGATATTTCCATGTTCAAATAGATAGCAGTGTAGATATTGCCATGTTCATACAGATAGCGGTGTAGATATTTCCATGTTTATACAGATAGCGGTGAAGATGTATGCATGTTTACACAGATAGCTGTGTAGATATTTCCATGCTCATACAGATAGCGGTGTAGATATTTCCATGTTCATCCAGATGGCTGTGTAGACATATCCATTTTCATACAGATGGCGTTGAAGATATTTCCATGTTCATACAGATAGCGGTGTAGATATTTCCATGTTCATACAGATAGCGGGTTAGATACTTCCATGTTCATACAGATGGCTGTGTAGATATATCCATGTTCATACAGATGGCGGTGAAGATATTTCCGTGTTCATACAGATGGCGGTGTAGATATTTCCCTGTTCCTACACATAGCGGTGTAGATATTTCCATGTTCATACCGATAGCGGTGCTGTTATTTCCATGTTTATACAGGTAGCGGTGTAGATATTTCCATGTTCATACAGATAGCGGTGTAGATATTTCCATGTTTATACAGACAGCAGTGTAGATATTTCCTTGTATATACAGATAGCGGTGTAGATTTCTCCTTCTTAATACAGACGGCGGTGTAGATGTTTATATGTTCATACAGATGGTGGTGCAGATATTTCCATGTTCATACAGATGGCGGTGTAGATATTTCCATGTTCATACAGATGGCGGTGTAGATATTTCCATGTTTATACAGATATCGGTGTAGATATCTCCTTAATACAGATGGCGGTGTAGATATTTATATGTTCATACAGATGGCGGTGCAGATATTTCCATGTTCATACAGATGGCGGTGTAGATATTTCCATGTTCATAAAGATAGCGGTGTAGTTATTTCCATGTGTAAAGAGATAGCTGTGTAGATCTTCCCATGTATATTCTGATAGCTGTGTAGATATTTCCATTTTCATGCAGATAGCGGTTTATATATTTCCCTGTTCAAACAGATAGCGGTGTAGATATTTCCATGTTCATACAGATAGTGGTGTAGATATTTCCATGTTCATACAGATAGCGGTGTAGCTATTTCCATGTTCATACAGATAGCGGTGTGGATATTTCCATGTTCATAGAGATAGCGGTGTAGATATTTCCATGTTCATACAGATAGCGGTGCTGATATTTCCATGTTTATACTGGTAGCGGTGTAGATATTTCCATGTTTATACAGATAGCGGTGAAGATGTATGCATGTTTACACATATAGCGTTGTACATATTTTCATGTTCATCCAGATGGCTGTGTAGATATTTCCATGTTCATACAGATAGCGGTGTAGATATTTCCATGTTCATCCAGATGGCTGTGTTGATATATCCATGTTCATACAGATGGCAGTGAACATATTTCCATGTTAATACTGATAGCGGTGTAGATATTTCCATGTTCATACAGATAGCGGTGTAGATATTTCCGTGTTCATACCGATAGCGGTGCTGATATTTCCATGTTTATACAGATAGCAGAGTAGATATTTCCATGTTTATACAGATAGCGGTGTAGATATCTCTTTCTTAATACAGATGGCAGTGTAGATATTTATATGTTCATAGAGATGGCGGTGCAGATATTTCCATGTTCATACAGATAGCGGTGTAGTTATTTCCATGTGTAAAGAGATAGCTGTATAGATATTTCCATGTATATGCAGATAGCTGTGTAGATATTTCCATTTTCTTGCAGATAGCGGTGTATATATTCCCCTGTTCAAACAGATAGCGGTGTAGATATTTCCATGTTCATACAGATAGTGGTGTAGATATTTCCATGTTCATACAGATAGCGGTGTAGATATTTCCATGTTCATCCAGATGGCTGTGTAGATATATCCATGTTCATACAGATAGTGGTGTAGATATTTCCATGTTCATACAGATAGTGGTGTAGATATTTCCATGTTCATACAGATAGCGGTGTAGCTATTTCCATGTTCATACAGATAGTGGTGTAGATATTTCCATGTTTATACAGATAGCGGTGAAGATGTATGCATGTTTACAAGGATAGCAGTGTAGATGTTTCCATGTTCATGCAGATAGCGGTGTAGATATTTCCATGTTCATACAGATAGCGGTGTATGTATTTCCATGTTCATACAGATAGCGGTGTAGATATTTCCATGTTCATCCAGATGGCTGTGTAGATATATCCATGTTCATACAGATAGCGGTGTAGATATTTCCATGTTCATCCAGATGGCTGTGTAGCTATTTCCATGTTCATACAGATAGTGGTGTAGATATTTCCATGTTCATACAGATAGCGGTGTAGATATTTCCATGTTCATACAGATAGCCGTGTAGATATTGCCATGTTCATACCGATAGCGCTGCTGATACTTCCATGTTTATACAGGTAGCGGTGTACATATTTCCGTGTTTATACAGGTAGCGGTGTAGATATTTCCATGTTCATTCAGATTGCGGTGTAGATATTTCCATGTTTATACAGATAGCGGTGTAGATATCTCCTTCTTAATACAGATGGCGGGGTAGATATTTATAAGTTCACACAGATGGCTGTGCAGATATTTCCATGTTAATACAGATGGTGGTGTAGATATTTCCATGTTTATAGAGATAGCGGTGTAGTTATTTCCATGTGCGAAGAGATAGCTGTGTAAATATTTCCATGTATATGCAGATAGCTTTGTAGATATTTCCATTTTCATGCAGATGGCGGTGTAGATATTTCCATGTTCAAACAGATAGCGGTGTACATATTTCCATGTTCATACAGATAGCGGTGTGGATATTTCCATGTTTTTACAGATAGCGGTGAAGATGTATGCATGTTTACACAGATAGCGGTGTAGATATTTCCATGTTCATACAGATAGCGGTGTAGATATTTCCATGTTCATCCAGACGGCTGTGTAGACATATCCATGTTCATACAGATGGCGGTGAAGATATTTCCATGTTCATACAGATGGCTGTGTAGATATATCCATGTTCATACAGATGGCGGTGAAGATTTTTCCATGTTCATACAGATGGCGGTGTAGATATTTCCTTGTTCATACAGATAGCGGGGCTGATATTTCCATGTTTATACAGGTAGCAGTGTAGATATTTCCATGTTTATACATATAGCGGTGTAGATATTTCCATGTTTAAACACATAGCGGTGTAGATAGTTCCATGTTTATACTGATAGCGGTGTAGATATCTCCATCTTAATACAGATGGCGGTGTAGATATTTATATGTTCATACTGATGGCGGTGCAGATATTTCCATGTTCATACAGATGGCGGTGAAGATATTTCCATGTTCATACAGATGGCGTTGTAGATACTTCCATGTTCATACTGATAGCGGTGATGATATTTCCATGTTTATATAGGTAGCGGTGTAGATATTTCCATGTTCATACAGATAGAGGTGTAGATATTTCCATGTTTATACACATAGCGGTGTAGATATTTCCATGTTTATACAGATAGCGGTGTAGATATCTCCATCTTAATACAGATGGCGGTATAGATATTTATATGTTCATTCAGATGGCGTTGCAGATATTTCCATGTTCATACAGATGGCGGTGTAGATATTTCCATGTTTATAGAGATAGCGGTGTAGATATTTCCATGTGTAAAGAGATAGCTGTGTAGATATTTCCATGTATATGCAGATATCTGTGTAGACATTTCCATTTTCATGCATATAGCGGTGTATATAAATCCCTGTTCAAACAGTTAGCGGTGTAGATATTTCCATGTTCATAAAGATAGCAGTGTAGATATTTCCATGTTTATACAGATAGCGGTGAAGATGTATGCATGTTTACACAGATAGCGGTGTAGATATTTCCATGTTCATCCAGATGGCTGTGTAGATATATCCATGTTCATACGGATAGCGGTGTAGATATTTCCATGTTCGTACAGATAGCGGTGCAGATATTTCCATGTTCATCCAGATGGCCGTGTAGATATATCCATGTTCATACGGATGGCGGTGAAGATATTTCCATGTTCATACAGATTGCGGTGTAGATATTTCCATGTTCATACAGATAGCGGTGTAGATATTTCCATGTTCATACAGTTATCGGTGTATGTATTTCCATGTTCATACAGATAGCGGTGTAGATATGTCCATGTTCATACCGATAGCGGTGCTGTTATTTCCATGTTTATACAGGTAGCGGTGTAGATATTTCCATGTTCATACAGATAGCGGTGTAGATATTTCCATGTTTATACAGACAGCAGTGTAGATATTTCCTTGTATATACAGATAGCGGTGTAGATTTCTCCTTCTTAATACAGACGGCGGTGTAGATGTTTATATGTTCATACAGATGGTGGTGCAGATATTTCCATGTTCATACAGATGGCGGTGTAGATATTTCCATGTTCATACAGATGGTGGTGTAGATATTTCCATGTTTATACAGATATCGGTGTAGATATCTCCTTAATACAGATGGCGGTGTAGATATTTATATGTTCATACAGATGGCGGTGCAGATATTTCCATGTTCATACAGATGGCGGTGTAGATATTTCCATGTTCATAAAGATAGCGGTGTAGTTATTTCCATGTGTAAAGAGATAGCTGTGTAGGTCTTCCCATGTATATTCAGATAGCTGTGTAGATATTTCCATTTTCATGCAGATAGCGGTTTATATATTTCCCTGTTCAAACAGATAGCGGTGTAGATATTTCCATGTTCATACAGATAGTGGTGTAGATATTTCCATGTTCATACAGATAGCGGTGTAGCTATTTCCACGTTCATACAGATAGCGGTGTGGATATTTCCATGTTCATAGAGATAGCGGTGTAGATATTTCCATGTTCATACAGATAGCGGTGCTGATATTTCCATGTTTATACTGGTAGCGGTGTAGATATTTCCATGTTTATACAGATAGCGGTGAAGATGTATGCATGTTTACACATATAGCGTTGTACATATTTTCATGTTCATCCAGATGGCTGTGTAGATATTTCCATGTTCATACAGATAGCGGTGTACATATTTCCATGTTCATCCAGATGGCTGTGTTGATATATCCATGTTCATACAGATGGCAGTGAACATATTTCCATGTTCATACTGATAGCGGTGTAGATATTTCCATGTTCATACAGATAGCGGTGTAGATATTTCCGTGTTCATACCGATAGCGGTGCTGATATTTCCATGTTTATACAGATAGCGGTGAAGATGTATGCATGTTTACAAGGATAGCAGTGTAGATGTTTCCATGTTCATGCAGATAGCGGTGTAGATATTTCCATGTTCATACAGATAGCGGTGTATGTATTTCCATGTTCATACAGACAGTGGTGTAGATATTTCCATGTTCATACAGATAGCGGTGTAGATATTTCCATGTTCATACAGATAGCCGTGTAGATATTGCCATGTTCATACAGATAGCGCTGCTGATACTTCCATGTTTATATAGGTAGCGGTGTACATATTTCCGTGTTTATACAGGTAGCGGTGTAGATATTTCCATGTTCATTCAGATTGCGGTGTAGATATTTCCATGTTTATACAGATAGCGGTGTAGATATCTCCTTCTTAATACAGATGGCGGGGTAGATATTTATAAGTTCACACAGATGGCAGTGCAGATATTTCCATGTTAATACAGATGGTGGTGTAGATATTTCCATGTTTATAGAGATAGCGGTGTAGTTATTTCCATGTGCAAAGAGATAGCTGTGTAAATATTTCCATGTATATGCAGATAGCTTTGTAGATATTTCCATTTTCATGCAGATAGCGGTGTAGATATTTCCATGTTCAAACAGATAGCGGTGTAGATATTTCCATGTTCATACAGATAGCGGTGTGGATATTTCCATGTTTTTACAGATAGCGGTGAAGATGTATGCATGTTTACACAGATAGCGGTGTAGATATTTCCATGTTCATACAGATAGCGGTGTAGATATTTCCATGTTCATCCAGACGGCTGTGTAGACATATCCATGTTCATACAGATGGCGGTGAAGATATTTCCATGTTCATACAGATGGCTGTGTAGATATATCCATGTTCATACAGATGGCGGTGAAGATTTTTCCATGTTCATACAGATGGCAGTGTAGATATTTCCATGTTCATACAGATAGCGGGGCTGATATTTCCATGTTTATACAGGTAACAGTGTAGATATTTCCATGTTTATACATATAGCGGTGTAGATATTTCCATGTTTAAACACATAGCAGTGTAGATAGTTCCATGTTTATACTGATAGCGGTGTAGATATCTCCATCTTAATACAGATGGCGGTGTAGATATTTATATGTTCATACTGATGGCGGTGCAGATATTTCCATGTTCATACAGATGGCGGTGAAGATATTTCCATGTTCATACAGATGGCGTTGTAGATACTTCCATGTTCATACTGATAGAGGTGCTGATATTTCCATGTTTATATAGGTAGCGGTGTAGATATTTCCATGTTTATACAGATAGCGGTGTAGATATTTCCATGTTTATACACATAGCGGTGTAGATATTTCCATGTTTATACAGATAGCGGTGTAGATATCTCCATCTTAATACAGATGGCGGTATAGATATTTATATGTTCATTCAGATGGCGTTGCAGATATTTCCATGTTCATACAGATGGCGGTGTAGATATTTGCATGTTCATACAGATAGCGGTGTAGTTATTTCCATGTGTAAAGAGATAGCTGTGTAGATATTTCCATGTATATGCAGATAGCTGTGTAGACATTTCCATTTTCATGCATATAGCGGTGTATATAATTCCCTGTTCAAACAGTTAGCGGTGTAGATATTTCCATGTTCATAAAGATAGCAGTGTAGATATTTCCATGTTTATACAGATAGCGGTGAAGATGTATGCATGTTTACACAGATAGCGGTGTAGATATTTCCATGTTCATCCAGATGGCTGTGTAGATATATCCATGTTCATGCAGATAGCGGTGTAGATATTTCCATGTTCATACAGATAGCGGTGCAGATATTTCCATGTTCATCCAGATGGCCGTGTAGATATATCCATGTTCATACAGATGGCGGTGAAGATATTTCCATGTTCATACAGATTGCGGTGTAGATATTTCCATGTTCATACAGATAGCGGTGTAGATATTTCCATGTTCATACAGATAGCGGTGTATGTATTTCCATGTTCATACAGATAGCGGTGTAGATATTTCCATGTTCATCCAGATGGCTGTGTAGATATATCCATGTTCATTCAGATCGCGGTGTAGATATTTCCATGTTCATCCAGATGGCTGTGTAGCTATTTCCATGTTTATACAGATAGTGGTGTAGATATTTCCATATTCATACAGATAGCGGTGTATATATTTCCCTGTTCAAACAGATAGCGGTGTAGATATTTCCATGTTCATACAGATAGTGGTGTAGATATTTCCATGTTCATACAGATAGCGGTGTAGATATTTCCATGTTCATACAGATAGCCGTGTAGATATTGCCATGTTCATTCCGATAGCGCTGCTGATACTTCCATGTTTATATAGGTAGCGGTGTAGATATTTCCAAGTTCATACAGATAGCGGTGTAGATATTTCCATGTTTATACAGATAGCGGTGTAGATATCTCCTTCTTAATACAGATGGCGGTGTAGATATTTATATGTTCATACAGATGGCGGTGCAGATATTTCCTTGTTCATACAGATGGTGGTGTAGATATTTCCATGTTTATAGAGATAGCGGTGTAGTTATTTCCATGTGCAAAGAGATAGCAGTGTTGATATTTCCATGTAAATGCAGATAGCTGTGTAGATATTTCCATTTTCATGCAAATAGCGGTGTAGATATTTCCATGTTCAAACAGATAGCGGTGTAGATATTTTCATGTTCATACAGATAGCGTTGTGGATATTTCCATGTTTATACAGATAGCGGTGAAGATGTATGCATGTTTACACAGATTGCGGTGTAGATATTTCCAGGTTCATACAGATAGCGGTGTAGATATCTCCATGTTCATCCAGACGGCTGTGTAGACATATCCATTTTCATACAGATGGCGTTGAAGATATTTCCATGTTCATACAGATAGCGGTGTAGATATTTCCATGTTCATACAGATAGCGGTGTAGATATTTCCATGTTCATCCAGATGGCTGTGTAGATATATCCATGTTCATACAGATGGCTGTGAAGATATTTCCATGTTCATACAGATAGCGGTGTAGATATTTCCATGTTCATACAGATAGCCGTGTAGATATTGCCATGTTCATACCGATAGCGGTGCTGATACTTCCATGTTTATACAGGTAGCGGTGTACATATTTCCGTGTTTATACAGATAGCGGTGTAGATATTTCCATGTTCATACAGATATCGGTGTAGATATTTCCATGTTTATACAGATAGCGGTGTAGATATCTCCTTCTTAATACAGATGGTGCTGTAGATATTTCCATGTTCATACAGATGGCGGTGTAGATATTTCCATGTTTATAGAGATAGCGGTGTAGTTATTTCCATGTGCAAAGAGATAGCTGTGTAGATATTTCCATTTACATGCAGATAGTTGTGTAGATATTTCCATTTTCATGCGGATATCGGTGTAGTTATTTCCATGTTCAAACAGATAGCGGTGTAGATATTTCCATGTCCATACAGATAGCGGTGTAGATATTTCCATGTTCATACAGATAGCGGTGCTGATATTTCCATGTTTATACAGGTAGAGGTGTAGATATTTCCATGTTTATACAGATAGCGGTGTAGATATCTCCATCTTAATACAGATGGCGGTGTAGATATTTATATGTTCATACAGATGTCGGTGCAGATATTCCCATGTTAATACAGATGGCGGTGTAGATATTTCCATGTTCATACAGATAGCGGTGTAGTTTTTTCCATGTGTAAAGAGATAGCTGTGTAGATATTTCCATGTATATGCAGATAGCTGTGTAGATATTTCCATTTTCATGAAGATTGCGGTGTATATATTTCCATGTTCAAACAGATAGCGGTGTAGATATTTCCATGTTTATACAGATAGCGGTGAAGATGTATGCATGTCTACACAGATAGCAGTGTAGATATTTCCATGTTCATCCAGATGGCTGTGTAGATATATCCATGTTCATACAGATAGCGGTGTAGATATTTCCATGTTCATACAGATAGTGGTGTAGATATTTCCATGTTCATCCAGATGGCTGTGTAGATATATCCATGTTCATACAGATAGCGGTGTAGATATTTCCATGTTCATACAGATAGTGGTGTAGGTATTTCCATGTTCAAAGAGATGGCGGTGTAGATATTTCCATGTTCATACAGATAGCTGTGCTGATATTTCCATATTTAAACAGGTAGCGGTGTAGATATTTCCATGTTTATACAGACAGTGGTGTAGATATTTCCATGTTTATACAGATAGCGGTGTAGATATTTCCAAGTTTATAAAGATAGATGTGTAGATATCTCCATCTTAATACAGATGGTGGTGTAGATATTTATATGTTCATACAGATGGCGGTGCAGATATTTCCGTGTTCATATAGATGGCCGTGTAGATATTTCCATGTTTATGCAGATAGCTGTGTAGATATTTCCATTTTCATGCGGATAGCGGTGTAGATATTTCCATGTTCAAACAGATAGCGGTGTAGATATTTCCATGTTCATACAGAGAGCGGTGTAGATAGTTCCATGTTCATACAGATGGCGGTGAAGATATTTCCATGTTCATACAGATAGCGGTGTAGATATCTCCATCTTAATACAGATGGCGGTGTAGATATTTATATGGTCATACAGATGGCTGTGCAGATATTTCCATGTTCATACAGACGGCGGTGTAGATATTTCCATGTTCATACAGATAGTGGTGTAGTTATTTCCATGTGTAAATAGATAGCTGTGTAGATATTTCCATGTATATGCAGATAGCTGTGTAGATATTTCCATTTTCATGCAGATAGCGGTGTAGATATTTCCATGTTCAAACAGATATCGGTGTAGATATTTCCATGTTCATACAGATAGCGGTGTAGATATTTCCATGTTTATACAGATAGCGGTGAAGATGTATGCATGTTTACGCAGATAGCGGTGTAGATATTTCCATGTTCATCCAGACGGCTGTGTAGACATATCCATGTTCATACAGATGGTGGTGAAGATATTTCCATGTTCATACAGATGGCTGTGTAGATATATCCATGTTCATACAGATGGCGGTGACGATATTTCCATGTTCATACAGACGGTGGTGTAGATATTTCCATGTTCATACAGATAGCGGAGCTGATATTTCCATGTTTATACAGGTAGCGGTGTAGATATTTCCATGCTTATACAGATAGCGGTGTAGATATTTCCATGTTTATACAGATAGCGGTGTAGATATTTCCATGTTTATACAGATAGCGGTGTAGATATCTCCATCTTAATACAGATGGCTGTGTAGATATTTATATGTTCATACAGTTGGCGGTGCAGATATTTCCATGTTCATACATATGGCGGTGAAGATATTTCCATGTTCATACAGATGGCGGTGTAGAAACTTCCATGTTCATACTGATAGAGGTGCTGATATATCCATGTTTATACAGGTAGCGGTGTAGATATTTCCATGTTTATACAGATAGCTGTGTAGATATTTCCATGTTTATACACATAGCGGTGTAGATATTTCCATGTTTATACAGATAGCGGTGTAGATATTTCCATGTTTATGCAGATAGTTGTGTCGATATTTCCATCTTAATACAGATGGCGGTGTAGATATTTAAATGTTCATACAGATGGCTGTGGAGACATATCCATGTTCATACAGATGGCGGTGAAGATATTTCCATGTTCATACAGATAGCGGTGTAGATATTTCCACGTTCATACAGATAGCGGTGTAGATATTTCCATGTTCATACAGATGGCTGTGTAGATATATCCATGTTCCTACAGATGGCGGTGAAGATATTTCCATGTTCATAGAGATGGCAGTGTAGATATTTCCATGTTCATACAGATAGCGGGGCTGATATTTCCATGTTTATACAGGTAGCAGTGTAGATATTTCCTTGTGTATACAGAAAGCGGCATAGATATTTCCATGTTTATACAGATAGCAGTGTAGGTATTTCCAAGTTTATACAGATAGCGGTGTAGATATCTCCATCTTAATACAGATGGCGGTGTAGATATTTATATGTTCATACAGATGGCGGTGCAGATATTTCCATGTTCATACGGATGGCGGTGAAGATATTTCCATGTTCATACAGATGGCGGTGTAGAAACTTCCATGTTCATACTGATAGCGGTGCTGAAATTTCCATGTTTATACTGGTAGCGGTGTAGATATTTCCATGTTTATACAGATAGCAGTGTAGATATTTCCATGTTTATACACATAGCGGTGTAGATATTTCCATGTTTATACAGATAGCGGTGTAGATATTTCCATGTTTATGCAGATAGTGGTGTAGATATCTCCATCTTAATACAGATGGCGGTGTAGATATTTAAATGTTCATACAGATGGCAGTGCAGATATTTCCATGTTCATAAATATGGTGGTGTAGATATTTCCATGTTCATACAGATAGCGGTGTAGTTATTTCCATGTGTAAAGAGATAGCTGTGTAGATATTTCCATGTATAAGCAGATAGCTGTGTAGATATTTCCGTTTTCATGCAGATAGCGGTGTATATATTTCCCTGTTCAAACAGTTAGCGGTGTAGATATATCCATGTTCATAAAGATAGCGGTGTAGATATTTCCATGTTTATACAGATAGCGATGTAGCTATTTCCATGTTCATACAGATAGCGGTGCAGATATTTCCATGTTCATACAGATGGCGGTGTAGATATTTCCATGTTTATAGAGATAGCGGTGTAGTTATTTCCATGTGTAAAGATATAGCTTTGTAGATATTTCCACGTATATGCAGATAGCTGTGTAGATATTTCCATTTTCATGCAGATAGCGGTGTAGATATTTCCATGTTCAAACAGATAGCGGTGTAGATATTTCCATGTTCATTCAGATAGCGGTGTAGATATTTCCATGTTTATACAGATAGCGGTGTAGATATTTCTAAGTTTATACAGATAGCGGTGTAGATATTTCCATGTTCATACAGATAGCAGTGTAGATATTTCCATGTTTAAACAGATAGTGGTGAAGATGTATACATGTTTACACAGATAGCGGTGTAGATATTTCCATGTTCATTCAGGTAGCGCTGTAGATATTTCCATGTTCATCCAGATGGCTGTGTAGATATATCCATGTTCATACAGATGGCAGTGAAGATATTTCCATGTTCATACAGATAGCGGTGCAGATCTTTCCATGTTCATAGAGATAGCGGTGTAGAACTTTGCATGTTCATACAGATTGCGGTGTAGATATTTCCATGTTCATCCAGATGGCTGTGTAGATATATCCATATTCATACAGATGGCGGTGAAGATATTTCCATGTTCATACAGATAGCGGTGTAGATATATCTATGTTCATACAGATAGTGGTGTAGATATTTCCATGTTCATACAGATAGCAGTGTAGCTATTTCCATGTTCATACAGATAGTTGTGTAGATATTTCCATGTTCATCCACATGGCTCTGTAGATATTTCCATGTTTATACAGATTGCGGTGCTGATATTTCCATGTTTATACAGGTAGAGGTGTAGATATTTCCATATTTATACAGATAGCGGTGTAGATACTTCCATGTTTATACAGATAGCGGTGTAGATATTTCCATGTTTATACAGATAGCGGTGTAGATATCTCCATCTTAATACAGATGGCGGTGTAGATATTTATATGTTCATACAGATGGAGGTGCAGATATTTCCATGTTCTTACAGATGGCGGTGTAGATATTTCCATGTTAATAGAGATAGCGGTGTAGTTATTTCCATGTGTAAAGAAATAGCTTTGTAGATATTTCCATGTATATGCAGATTGGTGTGTAGATATTTCCATGTTCATGCAGATAGCGGAGTAGATATTTCCATGTTCAAACACATAGCGGTGTAGATATTTCCATGTTCATACAGATAGCGGTGTAGCTATTTCCATGTTTATACAGATAGCGGTGAAGGTGTATGCATGTTTACACAGATAGTGGTGTAGATATTTCCATGTTCATACAGATAGCGGTGTAGATATTTTCATGTTCATCCAGATGTCTATGTAGATATATCCATGTTCATACAGATAGCGGTGTAGATATTTCCATGTTCATCCAGATGGCTGTGTAGATATATCCATGTTCATACAGATAGCGGTGTAGATATTTCCATGTTCATCCAGATGGCTGTGTAGCTATTTCCATGTTCATACAGATAGTGTTGTAGATATTTCCATGTTCATACAGATAGCGGTGTAGATATTTCCATGTTCATACAGGTAGCCGTGTAGATATTGCCATGTTCATACCGATAGCGGTGCTGATACTTCCATGTTTATACAGGTAGCGGTGTACATATTTCCGTGTTTATACAGGTAGCGGTGTAGATATTTCCATGTTCATACAGATAGCGGTGTAGATATTAACATGTTTATACAGATAGCGGTGTAGATATCTCCTTCTTAATACAGATGGCGGTGTAGATATTTATATGTTCATACAGATGGCGGTGGAGATATTTCCATGTTCATACAGATGGTGGTGTAAATATTTCCATATTTATAGAGATAGCGGTGTAGTTATTTCCATGTGCAAAGAGATAGCTGCGTAGATATTTCCATGTATATACAGATAGCTGTGTAGATATTTCCATTTCCATGCAGATAGCGGTGTAGATATTTCCATGTTCAAACAGATAGCGGTGTAGATATTTCCATGTTCATACAGATAGCGGTGTGGATATTTCCATGTTTATACAGATAGCGGTGAAGATCTATGCATGTTTACACAGATAGTGGTGTAGATATTTCCATGTTCATACAGATAGTGGTGCTGATATTTCCATGTTTATACAGGTAGCAGTGTCGATATTTCCATGTTCATACAGATAGTGGTGTAGATATTTCCATGTTTATACACATAGCGGTGTAGATATTTCCATGTTTATACAGATAGCGGTGTAGATATCTCCATCTTAATACAGATGGCGGTGTAGATATTTATATGTTCATTCAGATGGCGGTGCAGATATTTCCATGTTCATACAGATGGCGGTGAAGATATTTCCATGTTCATACAGATGGCGGTGTAGATACTTCCATGTTCATACTGATAGCGGTGCAGATATTTCCATGTTCATCCAGATGGCTGTGTAGATATATCCATGTTCATACAGATGGCGGTGAAGTTATTTCCATGTTCATACAGATAGCAGTGTAGTTATTTCCATGTGTAAAGGGATAGCTGTGTAGATATTTCCATGTATATGCAGATAGGATTGTAGACATTTCCATTTACATGCAGATAACGGTGTATATATTTCCCTGTTCAAACAGTTAGCGGTGCAGATATTTCCATGTTCATACAGATGGCTGTGTAGATATATACATGTTCATACAGATGGCGGTGACGATATTTCCATGTTCATACACATAGCGGTGTAGATATTTCCATGTTTATACAGATAGCGGTGTAGATATTTCCATGTTTATGCAGATAGTGGTGTAGATATTTCCATCTTAATACAGATGGCGGTGTAGATATTTAAATGTTCATACAGATGGCGGTGCAGATATTTCCATGTTCATACAGATGGCGCTGTAGATATTTCCATGTTCATACAGATAGCGGTGTAGTTATTTCCATGTGTAAAGAGATAGCTGTTTAGATATTTCTCTGTATAAGCAGATAGCTGTGTAGATATTTCCGTTTTCATGCAGATAGCGGCGTATATATTTCCCTGTTCAAACAGTTAGCGGTGTAGATATTTCCATGTTCATAAAGATAGCGGTGTAGATATTTCCATGTTTATACAGATAGCGGTGTAGATATTTCCATGTTCATACAGATAGCGGTGTAGATATTTCCATGTTTATGCAGATAGCGGTGTAGATATCTCCTTCTTAATACAGATGGCGGTGTAGATATTTCCATGTTCATCCAGGCGGCTGTGTAGACATATCCATGTTCATACAGATGACGGTGAAGATATTTCCATGCTTATACAGAAGCTGTGTAGATATATCCATGTTGATACAGATGGCGGTGAAGATTTTTCCATGTTCATACAGATGGCGGTGTAGATATTTCCATGTCCATACAGATAGCGGTGCTGATATTTCCATGTTTATACAGGTAGCAGTGTCGATATTTCCATGTTCATACAGATAGTGGTGTAGATATTTCCATGTTTATACACATAGCGGTGTAGGTATTTCCATGTTTATACAGATAGCGGTGTAGATATCTCCATCTTAATACAGATGGCCGTGTAGATATTTATATGTTCATACAGATGGCGGTGCAGATATTTCCATGTTCATACAGATGGCGGTGAAGATATTTCCATGTTCATACAGATGGCGGTGTAGATACTTCCATGTTCATACTGATAGCGGTGCTGATATTTCCATGTTTATACAGGTAGCGGTGTAGATATTTCCATGTTTATACAGATAGCGGTGTAGATATTTCCATGTTTATACACATAGCGGTGTAGATATTTCCTTGTTTATACACATAGCAGTGTAGATATCTCCATCTTAATACAGATGGCGGTGTAGATATTTATATGTTCATTCAGATGGCGGTGCAGATATTTCCATGTTCATACAGATGGCGGTGTAGATATTTCCATGTTCATACAGATAGCGGTGTAGTTATTTCCATGTGTAAAGAGATAGCTGTGTAGATATTTCCATGTATATGCAGATAGCTCTGTAGACATTTCCATTTTCTTGCAGATAGCGGTGTATATATTTCCCTGTTCAAACAGTTAGTGGTGTAGATATTTCCATGTTCATAAAGATAGCAGTGTAGATATTTCCATGTTTATACGGATAGCGGTGAAGATGTATGCATGTTTACACAGATAGCGGTGTAGATATTTCCATGTTCATCCAGATGGCTGTGTAGATATATCCATGTTCATACAGATAGCGGTGTAGATATTTCCATGTTCATACAGATAGCGGTGCAGATATTTCCATGTTCATCCAGATGGCTGTGTAGATATATCCATGTTCATACAGATGGCGGTGAAGTTGTTTCCATGTTCATACAGATAGCAGTGTAGTTATTTCCATGTGTAAAGGGATAGCTGTGTAGATATTTCCATGTATATGCAGATAGGATTCTAGACATTTCCATTTACATGCAGATAGCGGTGTATATATTTCCCTGTTCAAACAGTTAACGGTGCAGGTATTTCCATGTTCATACAGATGGCTGTGTAGATATATACATGTTCATACAGATGGCGGTGACGATATTTCCATGTTCATACACATAGCGGTGTAGATATTTCCATGTTTATACACATAGCGGTGTAGATATTTCCATGTTTATACAGATAGCGGTGTAGATATTTCCATGTTTATGCAGATAGTGGTGTAGATATTTCCATCTTAATACAGATGGCGGTGTAGATATTTAAATGTTCATACAGATGGCGGTGCAGATATTTCCATGTTCATACAGATGGCGGTGTAGATATTTCCATGTTCATACAGATAGCGGTGTAGTTATTTCCATGTGTAAAGAGATAGCTGTGTAGATATTTCCATGTATAAGCAGATAGCTGTGTAGATATTTCCGTTTTCATGCAGATAGCGGCGTATATATTTCCCTGTTCAAACAGTTAGCGGTGTAGATATTTCCATGTTCACAAAGATAGCGGTGTAGATATTTCCATGTTTATACAGATAGCGGTGTAGATATTTCCATGTTCATACAGATAGCGGTGTAGATATTTCCATGTTTATACAGATAGCGGTGTAGATATCTCCTTCTTAATACAGATGGCGGTGTAGATATTTCCATGTTCATACAGATGGAGGTGTAGATATTTCCATGTTTATAGAGATAGCGGTGTAGTTATTTCCATGTATAAAGAGATAGCTGCGTAGATATTTCCATGTATATGCAGATAGCTGTGTAGATTTTCCATTTTCATGCAGATAGCGGTGTAGATATTTCCATGTTCAAACAGTTAGCGGTGTAGATATTTCCATGTTCATAAAGATAGCGGTGTAGATATTTCCATGTTTGTACAGATAGCGGTGAAGATGTATGCATGTTTACACAGATAGCGGTGTAGATATTTCCATGTTCATCCAGATGGCTGTGTAGATATATCCATGTTCATACAGATGGCGGTGAAGATATTTCCATGTTCATACAGATAGCGGTGTAGATATTTCCATGTTCATACAGATAGCGGTGTAGATATTTCCATGTTCATACAGACAGCGGTGTATGTATCTCCATGTTCATACAGATAGCGGTGTAGATATTTCCATGTTTATACAGGTAGCGGTGTAGGTATTTCCATGTTCATACAGATAGCAGTGTAGATATTTCCATGTTCATACAGATAGCGGTGCAGATATTTCCATGTTCATCCAGATAGCGGTGCAGATATTTCCATGTTCATCCAGATGGCTGTGTAGATATATCCATGTTCATACAGATGGTGGTGAAGATATTTCCATGTTCATACAGATAGCGGTGTAGATATTTCCATGTTCATACAGATAGCGGTGTAGATATTTCCATGTTCATACAGATAGCGGTGTATGTATTTCCATGTTCATACAGATAGCGGTGTAGACATTTCCATGTTCATCCAGATGGCTGTGTAGATATTTGCATGTTCATACAGATAGCGGTGTAGATATTTCCATGTTCATACAGATAGCGGTGTAGATATTTCGATGTTCATCCTGATGGCTGTGTAGATATATCCATGTTCATACAGATGGCGGTGAAGATATTTCCATGTTCATACAGATAGCGGTGTAGATATTTCCATGTTCATAGAGATAGCCGTGTTGATATTGCCGAGTTCATACCGATAGCGATGCTGATACTTCCATGTTTATACAGGTAGCGGTGTACATATTTCCGTGTTTATACAGATAGCGGTGTAGATATTTCCATGTTCATACAGATGGCGGTGTAGATATTTCCATGTTTATAGAGATACCGGTGTAGTTATTTCCATGTGTAAAGAGATAGCTGTGTAGATATTTCCATGTATATGCAGATAGCTGTGTAGATATTTCCATTTTCATGCAGATAGCGGTGTAGATATTTCCATGTTTATACAGATAGCGGTGTAGATATTTCCATGTTTATACAGATAGCGGTGTAGATATCTCCATCTTAATACAGATGGCGGTGTAGATATTTATATGTTCATACAGATAGCAGTGCTGATATTTCCATGTTTATACAGGTAGCCGTGTAGATAATTCCATGTTCATACAGATAGCGGTGTAGATATTTCCATGTTGATACAGATGGCGGTGAAGATATTTCCATGTTCATACAGATAGCGGTGTACTTGTTTCCTTGTTCATACAGATAGTGGTGTAGATGTTTCCATGTTCATACAGATAGAGGGGCTGATATTTCCATGTTCATACAGATAGCGGTGCTGATATTTCCATGTTTATACAGGTAGCAGTGTAGATATTTCCATGTTTATACAGATAGCGGTGTAGATGTTTCCATGTTTATACAGATAGCGGTGTAGATATCTCCATCTTAATACAGATGGCGGTGTAGATATTTATATTTTCATACAGATGGCGGTGCAGATATTTCCATGTTCATACAGATGGCGGTGTAGATATTACCATGTTTATAGAGATAGCGGTGTAGTTATTTCCATGTGTAAAGAGATAGCCGTATAGATATTTCCATGTATATGCAGATAGCTGTGTAGATATTTCCATTTTCATGCAGATAGCGATGTAGATATTTCCATGTTCAAACAGATAGCGGTGTAGATATTTCCATGTTCATACAGATAGCGGTGTAGATATTTCCATGTTCATCCAGATGGCTGTGTAGCTATTTCCATGTTAATACAGATAGTGGTGTAGATATTTCCATATGCATACCGATAGCGGTGTAGATATTTCCATGTTCATACAGATTGCGGTGCTGATATTTCCATGTTTATACAGGTAGCAGTGTAGATATTACCATGTTTATACAGATAGCGGTGAAGATATTTCCATGTTCATACAGATAGCGGTGCTGATATTTCCATGTTTATACAGATAGCGGTGTAGATATCTCCATCTTAATACAGATGGCGGTGTAGATATTTATGTGTTCATACAGATGGCGGTGCAGGTATTTCTATGTTCATACAGATGGCGGTGTAGATATTTCCATTTTTATAGAGATAGCGGTGTACTTATTTCCATGTGTAAAGAGATAGCTGTATAGATATTTCCATGTATATGCAGATAGCTGTTTAGATATTTCCATTTTCATGCAGATAGCGGTGTAGATATTTCCATGTTCAAACAGATAGCGGTGTAAATATTTCCATGTTCATACAGATAGCAGTGTAGATATTTCCATGTTTATAAAGATAGCGGTGAAGATGTATGCATGTTTACACAGATAGCGGTGTAGATATTTCCATGTTCATACAGATAGCGGTGCAGATATTTCCATGTTCATCCAGATGGCTGTGTAGATATATCCATGTTCATACAGATGGTGGTGAAGATATTACCATGTTCATACAGATAGCGGTGTAGATATTTCCATGCTCATACAAATAGCGGTGTAGATATTTCCATGTTCATACAGATAGCGGTGTATGTATTTCCATGTTCATACAGATAGCGGTGTAGATATTTCCATTTTCATGCAGATAGCGGTGTACATATTTCCCTATTCAAACAGTTAGCAGTGTAGATATTTCCATGTTCATAAAGATAGCGGTGTATATATTTCCATGTTTATACAGATATCGGTGAAGATGTATGCATCTTTACACAGATAGCGGTGTAGATATTTCCATGTATATACAGATAGCGGTGTAGATATTTCCATGTTTATACAGATAGCGGTGTAGATATCTCCTTCTTCATACAGATGGCGGTGTAGATATTTATATGTTCATACAGATAGCGGTGCAGATATGTCCATGTTCATACAGATGGCGGTGTAGATATTTCCATGTTTATAGAGATAGCGGTGTAGTTATTTCCATGTGTAAAGAGATAGCTGTGTAGATATTTCCATGTATATGCAGATAGCTGTGTAGATATTTCCATTTTCATGCAGATAGCGGTGTAGATATTTCCAGGTTCAAACAGATAGCGGTGTAGATATTTCCATGTTCATCCAGATGGCTGTGTAGATATATCCATGTTCATACAGATGGCGGTGACGATATTTCCATGTTCATACAGATAGCGGTGTAGATATTTCCATGTTCATACAGATAGCGGTGCTGATATTTCCTTGTTCATCCAGATGGCTGTGTAGATATTTCCATGTTCATAGAGATGGCGGTGAAGATATTTCCATGTTCATACAGATATCGGTGTAGATATTTCCATGTTCATACAGATAGCGGTGTAGATATTTCCATGTTCATACAGATAGCGGTGCTGATATTTCCATGTTTATACAGGTAGCGGTGTAGGTATTTCCATGTTTATACAGATAGCGGTGTAGATATTTCCATGTTTATACAGGTAGCGGTGTAGATATTTCCATGTTTATACATATAGCGGTGTAGATATCTTCATCTTAATTCAGATGGCGGTGTAGATATTTATATGTTCATACAGATGACGGTGCAGATATTTCCATGTTCATACTGATGGCGGTGTAGATATTTCCATGTTTATAGAGATAGCGGTGTACTTATTTCCATGTGTAAAGAGATAGCTTTGTAGATATTTCCATGTGTGTGCAGATAGCTGTGTAGATATTTCCATTTTCATGCAGATAGCGGTGTAGATATTTCCATTTTCAAACAGATAGCGGTGTAGATATTTCCATGTTCATACAGATAGCGGTGTAGATATTTCCATGTTTATACAGATAGCGGTGAAGATGTATGCATGTTTACACATATAGCGGTGTAGATATTTCCATGTTCATACAGAAAACGGTGTAGATATTTCCGTGTTTATTCAGATAGCGGGGAAAATGTATGCATGTTTACACAGATAGCGGTGTAGATAATTCCATGTTCATCCAGATGGCTGTGTAGATATTTCCACGTTCATCCAGATGGCTGTGTAGATATATCCATGTTCATACAGATGGCGGTGTAGATATTTCCATGTTCATACAGATAGCGGTGTAGATATTTCCATGTTTTTACAGGTAGCGGTGTAGATATTTCCATATTTATACAGATAGCGGTGTAGGTATTTCCATGTTTATACAGATAGCGGTGTAGATATTTCCATGTTTATACAGATAGCGGTGTAGATATTTCCATGTTTATACAGATAGCAGTGCAGATATTTCTGTGTTTATACAGATAGCCGTGTAGATATTTCCATCATCATTCAGCTGGCGGTGTAGATATTTGCAAGCTGATACAGATGGTGGTGTAGATATTTCCAAGTTTATAGAGATGGCGTACAGATATTTCCATGTTCTCACCGACGGCGGTATAAATATTTCCATGTTTATAGAGATGGCGGTGTAGATATTTCCATGTTTATACACTTATCGCTGTAGATATTTCCATGTTTATTCAGATAGCAGTGTTGATATTTCCATCTTTATACAAATAGCGGTGTAGATATTTCCATGTTTATAGAGTTAGTGGTGTAGATATTTCCATGTTTATAGAGATAGTGGTGTAGATATTTCCATAATTATAGAGATTGTGGTGTAGTTATTTCCATGTTTATAGAGATAGCAGTGTAGAAATTTCCCTGTTTCACAGAAAGCAGTGTAGATATTTCCATGTTTATACAGATAGCGGTGTAGATATTTCCATGTTTATAGAGATAGTGGTGTAGATAATTTCAATTTTATACCGTGAGCAGTGTTGATATTTACATGTTTATAGAGATGGCGGTGTAGATATTTCCTTGTTTATACAGATAGCAGTGTAAATATTTCGATGTTTATAGAGATAGGTTTGTAGGTATTTCCATGTTCATACAGATAGCGGTGTAGATATTTCCATATTCATACATAAGGCGGTGCAGATATTTCCCTCTTCATACAGATGGCGGTGAAGATATTTGCATGTTCATACAGATGGCGGTGTAGATATTTCCATGTTCATACAGATGTCGCTGTAGATATTTCCATGTTCACACAGATGTCTGTGTAGTTATTTCCATGTTCATACAGATGACGTTGGTGATATTTCCATGTTCATACCGAGGGCGGTGTAGATATTTCCATGTTTATAGAGATGGCGGTGTAGATATTTCCAAGTTTATACAGATGGCAGTGTAGATATTTCCATGTTCATACAGATAGCATTGTAGATATTTCCATGTTTATGGAGATATCGGTGTAGATATTTGCATGTTTATACAGATAGCGGTGTAGATATTTCCATGATTACACAGATAGCGGTGTAGATATTTCCATGTTTATATAGATAGCGGTGTAGATATTTACATGTTTATACAGATAGCGGTGAAGATATTTCCATGTTTATACAGACAGCGGTGTAGATATTTCCATGTTTATACAGAGAGCATTGTAGATATTTCCATGTTTATAGAGTTAGCGGTGTAGATATTTCCCTGTTTTACAGATAGCAGAGTAGATATTTCCATGTTTATACAGATAGCAGTGTAGACATTTCCATGTTTATACCGATAACGGTGTAGATATTTCTGTGTTTATACATATAACGGTGTAGATATTTCCATGATCATACAGATGGCAGTGTGGATATTTCCATTTTGATACAGACTGGGTGTAGATATTTTCATGTTTATACAGATGACGGTGTAGATATTTACATGTTTATAGACATGGCGGTGTAGATATTTCCATGTTTTTACACATAGCAGTGGCGATATTTCCATGTTTATGGAGATATCGGTGTAGGTATTTCCATGTTTATAGAGAGAGCGTTGTAGATATTTCCATGTTTATACAGATAGCGGTGTATATATTTCCCTGTTTTACAGATAGCAGTGTAGATATTTCCATGTTTATACAGATAGCGGTGTAGATATTTCCATGTACATACAGATAGCGGTGTAGATATTCCCATGTTTATTCAGATGGCAATGTAGATATTTACATGTTTATAGGGATGGCGGTGTAGATATTTCCTTGTATTGACAGATAGCTGTGTAGATATTTCCATTTTTATACAGATAGCGCTGAAGATATTTCCATGATTATACAGATAGTGGTGTAGATATTTCCATGTTTATACAGATAGCGGTGTAGATATTTCCATGTTTATACAGATAGCGGTGTAGATATTTCCATGTTTATGGAGATGGCATTATAGTTATTTACTTGTTTATACAGATGGTGGTGTCGATATTTCCATGTTCATACAGATAGCGGTGTAGATATTTCCATATTTATATACATGGCGGTGTAGATATTTCCATGTGCATACAGATGCCGGTTTAGATATTTCAATGTTTATAGACATGACGGTGTAGATATTTCCATGTTTATACAGATGGCGGTGTAGATATTTCCATGTTTATACCCATAGCGGTGTAGATATTTCCATGTTTATACACATTGCGGTATAGATATTTCTATGTTTACAGAGATATTGGTGTAGATATTTCCATGTTTATAGAGATAGTCGTGTAGATATTTCCATGTTTATAGAGATAGCGGTGTCGATAATTCCCTGTTTCACAGACAGCAGTGTAGATATTGCCATGTTTATTCAGATAGCGGTGTAGATATATCCATGTTTATAGAGATAGCGGTGTAATTATTTCCATGTTTATAGAGATGGCGTTGGAGATATTTCCATGTTTATAGAGATGGCGGTGTAGATATTTCCATGTTTATACAGATGGCGGTGTAGGTATTTCCATGTTTATACAGATAGCGGTGTAGGTATTTCCATGCTTATACAGATAGCGGTGTAGATATTTCCATGTTCATACAGATAGCGTTGTAAATATTTCCATGTTTATACAGATAGCGGTGTAGATATTTCCATGTTTATAGAGATTGCGTTTTAGATATTTCCATGTTTATACATATAGCGGTATAGATATTTCCATGTTTAAACAGATGGCGGTGTAGATATTTCCATGTTTATACAGGTGGCGGTGTAGTTATTTCCATATTCATACACATGGCGTTGTAGATATTTCAATGTTTATAGAGATGGCGGTGTAGATATTTCCATGTTTATACAGATGGCGGTGTACTTATTTCCATGTTTATACAGATAGCGGTGTAGGTATTTCCATGCTTATACAGATAGCGGTGTAGATATTTCCATGTTCATACAGAAAGCGTTGTAAATATTTCCATGTTTATACAGATAGCGGTGTAGATATTTCCATGTTTATAGAGATAGCGGTATAGATATTTCCATGTTGATACACATAGCGGTGTAGATATTTCCATGTTTATAGAGATAGCGGTGTAGATATTTCCAAGTTTATAGAGATGGCGGCTTGGATATTTCCATGTTTATATATGTGGCGGTGTATATATTTCCATGTTTATGCAGATGGCGGTGTAGATATTTCCATGTTCATACAGATGGCGGTGTAGATACTTCCATATTTATACAGATGGCGCTGTAGATATTTTCATGTTCATACAGATAGTGGTGTAGATATTTCCATGTTTATAGAGATGGCGCTGTAGATATTTCCTTGTTTATACACATAGCAGTGTAGATATTTCCATGTTTAAAGAGATGGCGGTGTAGATATTTCCATGTTTGTACAGTTAGCGGTGAAGATATTTCCATATTTATACAGGTAGCGGTACAGATATGTGAATTCATTAAACCTCTTTTTCTTTATAAATTACCCAGTCTTGGGTATGTCTTTATCAGCAGCATGAAAATTGACTAATACACTCACTGTCCATGAATGATACTCTGTTAGCCCATTTGCATTGTTATAAAGAAATACCTGAGGCTGGGTTATTTATAAAGAAATGCGGTTTATTTGGCTCCTTGTTGTGAAGGCTGTACATGAAGCATAGTACTGGCACCTGCTTCCAGGGAGGGCATCAGGAACCTTCCAATCATGGTGGAAGGTGAAGGGAAACCAGCATATCACATGGTGAGAGCGGAAGCAAGAGAGACAGGGAAGAGGTGTCAGTCTCTTTTAAACAACCAGATATCGCATGAACTCACAGGGTAAGAACTCATTCATTACCAAGAGGACAGCACCAAGCCATTCAGGAGGCATCTATCTCCAACATTGGGGATCACATTTTAACGTGAGATTTGAAGGGGACAAACATCCAAACTATGTCAGATACCAAAGCTGACAATGCTTATTATCTTTAGCTGTTCCAGGTTCTGGGAAAAGGGAGAGAGTTAGCTTCCCTCGTCTATGCTGTGCTACTCCATATTATATTAGTAATTATTGTTCTCTAAAGGTTTTTGAAAGCAAATAAACAAATGCAAGGCAAAATATACGAAATGCAAGGCAAAACATACGAAATGCAAGGCAAATGCATTAAAAACTTTTGAGTGTTAATATATAGATTTTATTTTATCTTTTTAATTTCTTTTGCTTAACCAAATAGATTATGTAGTTTTGATTAACTGGCCATGAAATAGCTCTGCCTACATAGAATTTCCCATGAATAATTGGTTGTGGAGACTTTTATGTGTAACCCAAATCCTCCCTCAAAACTGAAGTTTGCCCAGCTATTGGGAGTGTTGGCAAATCATGCCTCTCAGCTGATTCTCTCTAGAATTTATTCTCAGGAGATCTAATTAATAACTTGTCAAGCTGATGTCCATCCTTGGGGACAACTCGTATCTGAAGAATGGCCAGTGAAAGGTATTAAAACTCCATACTCCTGCCTCAATTTAGGGCAACTCTGAAGGGTCACCCCAGCTTCTCAGCTCCCCCTTGAGATTAGCTGAGGTATTTGTTGTGACTGCCTCACATCTCAACTCCCTTTGTCCAATTCAGCTTTTTAGCCACAGTTGTTGGCTCCTAGGATTTTACCCAGTTAAATGTTCTCTACACAAATCTCTATCTCAAATCTGCTTTACAGGGAATGTGGCCTCAGACAGGTTTTCATTAGGTTCTGGACGTAACTCTCATTAGTCATTGATATGATTCGGCTGTGTCTCCATCCGAATCTCACCTTGATTGTAATTATCCCCGCATGTCAAGGATGGAGTCAGGTGGAGATCATTGAATCATAGGGGCGGGTTCCCCCTACTGTTCTCCTGGTAGCGAATAAGTCTCACGAGATCTGATGCTTTTAAAATGGGAGCTTCCCTACACAAGCTTTCTTCTCTGCTACCATTTAAGATGTGCCTTTGCTTCTTTTTTGCCTTCTGCCGTGACTGTGAGGCCTCCCCAGCCATGTGGAATTGTGAGTTCATTAAACCTCTTTCCTTTCTAAATTACCCGGTCTTGGGTATGACTTTATTAGCAGCATGACAACAAACTAGTGCAGTCTGTTCTATAAGCCCAAGTCGGATCACAGAGTCCCGCTTTCTGTTTTTTTTTCTAGCCCATATTTCTACTAAAACTTGACTCATATAGACTTAAAACAAAATAATTAAGCATGGCTAGTAATTATTTAATATTTTATACGTGTCAGGTACTGTATTTTGTAACTTATCTTTTAATAATCTTTCCAAATCTCTAAAAGGAGAATTCTGCTCTTTTATAGAGAAAACAAGGATGGCTCAATCTTTTGATTTTTATTACAAGCTTTATTTTGTATAACATATAATAAACTAAAAATATTGAAAGTTTAGAAACCATCAGCACACAATCGAGGTGATGGAAATATACTTCACCTCCAGTTTCCTGATGCCTCTTTATAATACATTTCTCTGGCCCCTCATTCCTGGCCCTTAAAAACCACCAAACTGCTTTCTGTCACTGGACAGTAATTTATACAGTCAAAAAATGTATATAAATACAATTTTACACTATGCACTTTTTTGTCTGACATTTTATGTTTTTTTCTCTGCATGTTTTACCTCTAGAGTCTGCCTTGTTTCCCTTAGTATAGTTATTTTGAGATTCATTCATGTTATAGTATGTATCCATAATTAATTCGGATAAAGCAAGTTAATTCATTAATGTATTGATTGATATTTAGACTGTTTCTAGTTTGGGCTATTATGAATACATGTGCTATGAACATTTGTGTTGATATCATTATATGAACACCTACTTTTATCTCTCTTGGGTAAATACCCAGGAGTGCAATGGCTGAGTCTTACGGCAGAAGTATGTTTAACTTTTTAAGGGACTCTTAAACTGTTTTTCAAAGGTTACACTTTTTTGTATTCCCATCAGCAGTGTATGAGAGTTTCAGCTTCTCCACATCCAAGCCAGTGCTTGGCTATTATCAGTCATGCTAATCTTAGCTATTTAAAAATAGATAGTGGCGTCTCATTTTGGTTTTAATTTGCATTGCCCTAAGCATTAATTATGTTGAACATATGTGCTTATTTACCAAACAAATGTCTACTTTGAAATGTCTGTTCCAGTCTTTCACCCAAGTTTTAAATGGGGTTGTTTGTTTTTCATTATTAAATTTTGAGCTTTTAAAATATATTTTTGATGCAAGCCTTTCATCAGATATATGAATTGCAAATATTTTCTCCCAGCCTGCAGCTTGTCTTTTCAGTCTCTTAATAGATTCTTTTGAAGAGCAGATTCTTTTTTTTAAATTTGATGAGTTCTTCTTATCAATATATTATTATATAAATCATGCTGTGGGGTCATATCAAAGAAAGCTTTGCCTGACTCAAAGTCCCAAATGTTTTCACATCTTCCCTCTCCTCTCCTTTGGGAACTGAGATTACACGTAAATTCAGTTACTTGAAATTTACTGTCTACTATTGCTCTGTTCATGTTTTTTAAAAGTTTATTTTCTCTCTATATTTTATTTTGAGAGGTGTCTATCTTTTCTTCTTTAATGACTAACGTGCTATCAGCCTACCATGTAGCTGGGACTACAGCCGCATGCTACTATGCCCCGCTAATTTTTGTATTTTTAGTAGAGATGGGATTTCACCATATTGGTCAGGCTGGTCCTGAACTCCTGACTTCGTGATCCACCTGCCTCGGCCTCACAAAATGCTGAGATTACAGGCGTGAGCCACTGCGCCCAGCCTCCTTTAGTGTATCTTGCATGTCTCTATTTTAGAACATATAGAATACTGTTTCAATAAGCATTTGAATGTTCTTAACTGATAACTCTGGCACCTTGATTTACTCTGGATCAGTTCTGACTCAGTGATTTTTCTCCTTATTATGAGCCACGTTCTTCTGTCTTTTGTTGTTACTGTTGTGTCTCTGCTAAACTGTGTCTGGATGTCAGATATGGTGACTTTTATCTTATTGAGTGCTGGAAGTATATATAAATATTCTTGATCTTTGTATTGGTATGTATTTAAGTTTAGTTGGAAAGAGTTTGACTCTTTTTGGTCTTGCTTTAAAAATTCATTAGGTGGGATCAGACCAGTTCTCATTTTAGAGCTAATCACTCCCAACTAGTGAGGCAAGATCCTTCTGGGTATCCCTGGGAATCTTGAGGTGTTCCTGGTTTGGCTGATAAAATAAGCACTATTACTGGACCTTGGTGAGCATGTGTACTGTTACTTTTCATCTTATCTGGGTGTTGTTTCCCCAACCGTAGGTACTTTTCTCTAGGCCTGTCCTAACAATTACTTAGCTATGTACTTTAGGGGGACCCTTTGCAGAGCTCTGGAGTTCTCTTTCTGTGCAGCCCCTTCTTCTCGGAAACCTTGTCCTGAGAGCTCATGTCAACATGGTTTCTGTGGACTCTCAGCTCTGTCCCCTCAGCTCAGGGAGAACGATGGGCTCCTCTTGGGCTTTTCTCCTGGAGTAGTGGGCTGGAAAACTTTCTCCAGGCATAAATTAGGGCAGTTGATAGGCTCACCTTGTTTGAGACTGACTTTACAGGGTCTTGCAAACTTTTGTGGCATACATTTTGGCCATTTTTTTGGTTGTTTCAGGAGGGAGAGAAAGTCTAGTTCTTGTTACTCCATCATGGTCATTGCAGAAGTCAACCTAACTGATATTTATCAATACAGTCTGTTGCTACACATTGAACTTGCTTAAGATAATTTTTAGATGGCACAGAACTTTCTGTCCATTGAATGAGACTCTCTGCTTATTTTGCAAGTGCTCATTTGTATGGAGACATTTGTATGGAGAAACTTCAAAAAGTTTGTGGAAAAATGAAGTTAAAAGATAAACATTGAAAATGTGATCTTCGGTTTTCATCCCTAAAGAACTGATGGTCCTGGGAACTTAACAATGTCAATGCAGTCTCTTATACATTATTAACTTAAGAAAAATGGGTGCCCTTTCCACATTTGTTGAGATTGGGAAACAAAAAGAAGTCAGAAGGAGCCAAATCAGAGCTGTAAGGTGGATGCCTGACAATTTCCCATTGAGACTCTCACAAAATTGCCTTTGCTTGATGACAGGAATGAGCAGAAACATTGTGGTGTTAGAGGACTGTCTGCTAAAGCTTTCCCAGGTATTTTGCCCTAAAACTTTGGCTAACTTATTCAAAACACTCTCATGATATGCAGATATTATTGTTCTTTGACCTTCCACAAAGTCAACAAGCAAAATGCCTGGAATGTCCCCAAAAAACTGTTGCCGTGACCTTTGCTCTTGAGTGATCCCCTTTAGCTTTGACTGGACCACTTCCACCTTTGGTAGCCATTGCTTTGATTGTGTTTTGCCCTCAGGATCATACTGGGAAAGCCATGTTTTATCTTCTGTTACAATTCTTCAAAGAAATCCTTCAGGATCTTGACCCTAGTTCTTTAAAATTTCCATTGAGAGCTCTCCTCTTGTCTGCAGCTGATCTGAGCACAACACTTTTGGCACCCATGCAGTGGAAAGTTGGTTCAACTTTAATTTTTTAGTCAGAACTGTGTAAGCTGAACCAATTAAGATGTCTACGATGTTGGCTATTGTTTGTGCTGTTGATTATCAGTCCTCTTCAATTAGGGCACAAACAAGATTAATTTTTTTCCTTGCAAATTGATATGGATGATCTGTCCCTGTGGACTTCATCTTCCACATCATCTCGTTTCTTCTTTAAAAAAGCTGTCCGCTTGTGAACTACTGATTTCTTTGGTGCATTGTCCCCTCAAGCTTCTTGTAAAGCATCAGTGATTTCACCATTCTTTCACTCAAGCTTCATCATAATCTAATGTTTGTTCTTGCTTCAATTTTAGCAGAATTTACATTGCTCTGCTAGGGGCTCTTTTCAAACTAATGTCTACTCCTTCTTACTGTCTCAAACTAGATCCTGTTCAAACATGCTATAATAAATTAGTATGAGTTTATTTTGCTGCCAAAATTGAAACCTTTGCATAGTTTTTTTCATAATATACATTTTCCATGAACTTTTTAAGGCCTCTCATGTATCCACAGGTAGAGTGCCTTACCTATTCTGACTTCAGTCAATTATTCAAGACCTTTCCTTGTCAGTGATACATTAGAAAGGTAGAGTATTGAAAAATAAGAGTAGCTTCTGCTGATTAAGAAATACTATATCTTTTTCTACTTCTTTCTTTTTTTTTTTTTTTCTTTTTTTTTTTTTTTTTTTTTTTGAGACAGCATCTTTCTCTGTCACCCAGGCTGGAGTGCAGTGGTGTGATCTCAGCTCACTGCAACCTCTGCCTCCCAGGGTCAAGTGATTCTCCTGCCTCAGCCTCCCGAGTAGCTGGGACTATAGGTGCCTGCCACCACACCCAGCTAATTTTTGTATTTTTAGTGGAGACAAGGTTTTACCATATTGGCCAGGCTGGTCTTGAACTCCTGACCTTGTGATCTGCCTGATTCGGCCTCCCAAAGCGCTGGGATTACAGTCATGAGCCACCGTACCTAGCTTTCTACTTCTTTCTTATTATTTTCCTCCTCTCTCATTCCTATATTCTCTCCTTTCTCCTACTTTCCTCCCCACTCCCTGTTTCCTTCCTTTCATCTTTCCTATTTTCAAGACTTAATATTTCTTGAACCTCCGATGTTATCATAGTATGTTATTTGTTTAATTTTCACATAACAATAATAGTTTAAATACAAATAATATTTATTTTCATCCCCATGTTATCAGTATAACAGTAAAGATGTGGAGAGGCCAGCTGGGCATGGTGGCTCAAGCCTGTAATCCCAGCACATTGGGAGGCCGAGGTGGGTGGATCACGAGGTCAGGAGATCGAGACCATCCTGGCTAACATGGTGAAACCCCATCTCTACTAAAAAATAGAAAAAATTAGCTGGGCGTGGTGGCACGTGCCTGTAGTCCCAGCTACTCGGGAGGCTGAGGCAGGAGAATAGTGTGAACCCGGGAGGCAGAACTTGCAGTGAGCCAAGATCACGCCACTGCACTCCAGCCTGGGTGACAGAGCGAGACTCTGTCTCAAAAAATAAATAAATAAATAAATGAAAATAAAATTAAAAAAATGATGTGGAGAGGCCAAACCAATGGCTCTTATATCCACGTTCTTTCTTCTAAATGATTTCACCTTAGTTTTGGTCTGCATCTCTAACCATAGCTAGTTGCAGCAGGACTTCTATCTGGCCTTGCTGCTCTCATTTTTGGACCTCCTCACTGAAATCAAATTGATCTTTCTAAAATGCAAACCTGGTCTTAGTATTTTATTACTTAAAACCCATTGGTGGCTTTCCATGATTTATGGAATAAAGTCAAAATTCCTGTTTTTGCCCATGTTTCTGTGTGCCTCTCATCCCTACATTTACTGATTCCTGTGTGCCATAAATTGCCAGTAGTCCAGAGTTCATTCTCTTTTTGTACTTGGGAGGACTTCTGCATCCTGCAACTTTTCCCCTGAAACGTGCTTGGAAAATACCTACTCATTTTTTTCAGATTCAGGTTAGCTTTTTACTTCAGTTTCTTTTCCTGAAGCTTATACTGACTGCTCCATATGGCTTTGGGGATTAGCTACTCATTCCTTTGTGCCCTTTGTAGATACACATTTATCATGGAGTCTTTTTTTTTTTTTTTTTTTTTGAGACAGAGTCTCACTCTGCCACCAGGCTGGAGTGCAGTGGTGTGATCTCAGCTCACTGCAACCTTTACCTTCCAGGTTCAACTGATTCTCTTGCCTCAGCCTCCCAAGTAACTACAGGCGTGCACCACCGTGCCCAGCTAATTTTTGTATTTTTAGTAGAGACGGGGTTTCACTATGTTGGCCAGGATGGTCTCGATCTCTTGACCTCGTGATCTGCCCACGTTGGCCTCCCAAAGTGCTGGGATTACAGGCATGAGCCACCGCTCCCAATCAGTCATGCAGTCTTTATACTTACTTGTTTACTTGCCTGTGAGCTCACTGAATGCAGGGACTATTTCCTTGTTGCTCTAGCACCTACACCAGTACCTGGTAT
Organism: Gorilla gorilla gorilla; assembly: GCF_029281585.2. Taxonomy (NCBI): domain Eukaryota; kingdom Metazoa; phylum Chordata; class Mammalia; order Primates; family Hominidae; genus Gorilla; species Gorilla gorilla. Next base: position 7,363,952 of record NC_073239.2, on the reverse strand, counting down.
CCAGAAGCTGTATGCTAAATGTTTGTTGAGTGGCTGTTTGACTGAATGATTGTACTCCTAATTAGTAGATAGAAAGCCATGAACTTCCCAGTTCATCATTCTTTGTGCTCAATTCTGGTTTCTTTATTGTGTTCAAAAGAGTTCCTTAGTGACATAAAACTATGGAGCTAGTATGTCAGCTCATTTAAGCAATGATTGGTTTATGTATATAAGAGACTTCAATAATTATATATTTTTATTTCAGTTTCAATAAATGATCAATTGATTAATTTTCTCTGTTTTGGCTTATTGTTCACATTTCATATCAAATAAAAGTGTTTTACTTAAAATTATTCATGCCAATTATGACAGTTAGGTGAATATTACTTTGATTTACATTCCAGTAGTAGTTTTGGTTGAACCCTGAATATGCTAAGACGTCCCTTTTCTTTTTTCTTATGAACAGGCTACTGTGTTTACATATATTATTAAAATCTTCTTTGAAAATACGAAGAATGTTACATTTCTTATATTTAGTTCTCTGTGCTTCAGAATTCCTGTGATACTTGCACTTAAGTCCTTCTGAGCAGTTGATGTTGATATTTATGTGGTTAATGTCATGAAACGTGGTGGTTTTCATTTCTATCATTAATTTATACAGGAGATAGACTGTTTTCCAGGTGTAAGCTCAGTCATATAATTAGAAAATTTATAAGCAGAAAGGAGTTATTTGGTCTAACCCATTTATTCTACAGATAGAGAAATTAGAGTCCAGAAACTCTGTCTTCTTTAAAGTCTTACAGGTATTTAAGAAAAAAGAATAGACTTGAGGTTTCTGTGCTCTGAACCCAGTGATCTTGACACTGTAACGATCTTCATCCATATTATTCACAGAAGTAAATATAATCACATATTAAATAAGAAACAAAAATACTAAGGAGATATTATACTGAAAAATGAAATAATATTATCTTAATTATTTTGATCAGATTCAATCTATAGCAGCTTGAAGGCTAATAATTCCAATGATTCTCTGAATAAACCATTTTTCTAATAAGATTACAGGTTTTAGTAATCTAATTATTTTGACTGATGCAAATGTTACCCCGCCAGTCTGAAAAATGTGTTTATTTATATGTCATAAAGAATAATTTATTCCAAAAAGGCTAATTTTCAAAATATATGTATCTTCTGAAACTGTATCTATTTTTTCCCCACGTTTTCTAAATATATTTTAGAGGGCATTTGTAGATTTTCATGGTGCTGAAAAATTAAGGTATAATGGTCTCATGAAGGAGAATAATGTCATTTAGACATTGTAATTTTGGAGGATCACAATACTTTTTGGAATGTGGTTGTTGCAGCACTGGTCACTTATACTAATTATATAATAACATACTATACTAATGCAATAATATACCATATGAAATTATTCAGTGGTAAATTTGTCTTAAATCCTCTAGAATACTGCAAAGAAATAGTTTATATAAGAAAGAGTACCATAGCAGATGTGAACACAATATTTCCTATTTTTTTCTTCTTTTTTATTTTTTTGAAGACAAGTTCTCACTCTGTTGCCCAGACTGGAGTTCAGTGCCATGTTCATAGTTCACTGCAACCTCAAACTCCCAAGCTCAAGTGATCCTCTTGATTCAGCCTCTGAAGTAGCTGTGCCTATAGGTGTGCACCACCACACCGGCTAAGTTTTAAAATTTTTTATAGATATGTTGCCCAAGCTGGTCTCAAATTCTTGAGCTCAAGAGATCTTCTCACCTTGGCCTCCCAGAGTGTTGGGATTACAGGCATGAGCCACCATACTCAGCCAATATTTCTTTTGTAAAAGACATTTTCTAACATACTTCTCATTTTAACTAACATAATATTCAAAGTGTAGATCTGAGAAAGAGATAGTGCCTGCAGATCTGGGATCCTACATGCTAATATTAAGGGATGCATTCAGATTTGATCAGCAGATATTCCATTTATTCTAGAACACCACCAGCAGAAGAATGTAATTACGTCTATCACTAAAACTTTGTGTCAATACAGACTACTGTATTTGTTATCATAGATGGTCCTTGGATGGCAGCCTTAAGCAATTTTAAACCTAGACAGGTGATGTACTTTTTCTTCTTGGATAATTTTCATGGTTTTATCTAATTTGGTTGTAACTAATGTGTTTAATATGGCTTGCTTGTTTTTTAAAAAGTTGTTCAGTATCCTTAGAACTCAGTGCTGATTTCTTTTTCTAGCAGGCCTTTTATATAGGACATCTCACTTTCTCCTGGCTCTCTACTACTAGCATGAGGTCTCTGAAAAATCAAGACAGCAAAATAATTTGTTATAGAACAGCCTATGTAGAGGGACAGGGGAGGAGTCATATTCCAAGAGGGAAGGACCTTTGAGCCAGGCTCAATTTGTAGAGGCTGTTGAATGAAAATGAGAGAGAGAGAATGCACACTTTATTGCACTATTAAAGCAAAATTCTGACAATAACTTCTAAAAATGATTCAACTCTTATACACTGAGAATATGACAGACCTTCCAAAAGTATAATTTCTTATATGAACGTCCAGGTATATAAGGAAAAATAACTATTTCATACCAATATCTCCAGCCGCCTTTATTGTTGGTTCACCACATAGGTTTTTATCAGAATCGCAGAACATTAATTTTTTAAAGTAGCTACCATTACAACTAGCTTGAGAAGAACTTTCTTTTTAATAATTCGACCCAGATGCATTCTAGATACTCCAGTGTTACGAATCGATGGCTTCATGAGGAGCCGCTGTTGACTCATGCTATCTCTGGACACACTGACAGGAAACGTTTTCTTACACCTGTTTTCCTCCTGCTTTTCCTTGGTAGGACTTAGTGCCTTGGCATAGTTCAGTATCAATGGCAGTCATAGAGAAGTGTTACAGAAACCCAGCTTATTCCAACTTGTGAATTATTTGGCACCCAGGAACCAGGTCTTACAATCTTCAACCCACTTTTTCCTAACATGGCCCCTTTTCTGAAATGTTTATTTATATATGATGTAGGCCTGGGGAAAGGACATGGACTTTCAAAGAAAATATTCTCCAATAGATCTCTCAACTCCAGAGAACCTTCTGACTAAATCTGAAAGAATTCCACTGTGCTCTGATAACATCCTTTAATAATGAAGGAAAAGATATTTTTCCCCCAGGAGGATTTTGTAGTGAAAGAGATGGCATAATTTTCTTAAAAAATGTTGTTTATAATCTCATTTGTTTTTTCATTTGTGGGGTGTGTCTTAAATCCTAAATGGTACATCCTTTTTAAAATACTTCTAGTAATAAAATGTTTCTGAAGTTATGTTGTAAGTATCATTGGACTATGTTTAATAATGTTAAGTTGATCCCACTTCCCCTGAAATTATATACATAAATGCTGAAAGTATAAATTTACATATACAACTTCATGGAACATTTTTCTTCCAAGTGTGCATTTGCTAGAATTTGCATTGAAAGGTTTTGGAAGGAGCCTGTTGGTATGAATCCTGTGTGAGCAACACTCAGATTTGTTGCATACTGAACAGCATGCTAAATCTCACTTCACAATCTTAGATTTCTCATCTACCATCTTGAGCTGAATTTAAAATGTAACTGCAGTTTATTATGTCACCTGTTCGTCAAACACTGATGCAAAGCTTAGTTTTCAGTGTGAAGAACCCATGACTAGAGAAGGGAAGAAGAAAGGGTCAAGCAGACCTCATTAAAGAGTGTATGGGCAAGAAAACACATCAGATGTCTTGATAGGTTTTTTAAAGTCCTGTTAGACTTGTCATGATTTCCAAAACACTAAATGCCATCTAGTATTTTGGACCCTCCAAAATTACAGTAGAATATTATTATGGGTCATCTTAATTGGAAATATACAGGGAAATCCTGATGATTAATGTAGACTAGTGATAGCTCTCACACATTTATATAACCTATGTTGAAAAGAAAGAAGAAAGTCAGGAAGGAAAGAAGGAAAAAGAGCGGAGAGAGAGGAACAAGAAAACACGTGGATTTGTGGAAATGAAAATTTTTAAATTACTAATTTGCAAGAATGGGTAAGAAAAATACCGAGTATGAACATAAATGCTTTCAATTCCGTTTGTCTCTTAATCCTTCTCAGTCCGTGGCCAGTTTTGAAACTTGGTGTAACTTCCTTCCTTTATTCCTCCCTCCCTTGCTCCCTCCATCCCTTCTTGCCAGCCTCCTTCCCTTCCTCTCTCCTTGAGTTTCCTTCTTCTTTCTTGTTCCCTCCCTCCCTCCCTCTCTCTTTTTTCCCCTTAGTTTCCCCAGAAGCACATATACCAGCCATTTGAATGCTTTCTGCTCATAGATACTGCCAAGCCCCCTCACCCAGACTGCTGACTAGATTTGGTAGAATGGAGTGAGAAACATAGACTTTGTGTCTGTGGCGGCCACCTCTGATGGTGCAGACTTTTGCCGTGATTATGCACTCCAGCCGAGGGACGCTAGAGAGGTTGAAATTTCAACTGTGGGATTTGCCATTTTGGAATTTGCAGAAATGTACTGGATATGCTAACAGCAGCCTGGCTAGCCTCCACTTCACAAGGAAGTATTTAAATATACACGTGTAATATGAAGAAAATTGCATTAGATCATAAGGGATGAATTATTTTGTAAATGACTATACCATCAAATACCATACCTGATATCAATCATCTTCATCAGACAGTATCTGTGTATGTAAGTAGATAAACAAAAAAGCAGGAGTTTATTTCTCTCTAATGTATCCTCGACTCTCTAGCAGTGACCTCTGAAATGTCTCTTCTGATCCAGACTTGTTTGAATCATGTGCAACATTTTAGATTTGTCTTTTCTCTGCAAGTTTTTTTTCATTAAGTACCATAACATATTGAACCAAATAGTTTTGCTTGCTTTCTATTGATGACACATGATTTTGGCTTTTATCTTCAGTGGAAAATCAATGTGTCACACGGAGTTCACTAAGAAAAAGGTATGGGGCCTCTTTGTAATTCTTTGTCAGATGATTGCTTTATCTTGATTTATGCCTTCAAACTTTTTCCCATTCAGCAGAAAATATTGTGTCGCTATCTGTGAGAGCAAAACGATCTATACCAATTTATGCTCTAAGTGTAGCCTCCTTCCAGAACTGCTTATGGAACATATCAACTCACTATAGATTAGGGACATAATGGATTCTTCTTTCTTAAAAGTGGCAGATTGACAATTTTAGTTCATATACAAGCTTTTATATTAACATTAAAACAATATTTCTATGTAAAGTAAAATATTGTAGTTGATTATTATTTGAGGGCCTCCCAGAATTTCAAGGTCTGAAAATAAATTCAGTGTTCCTGGTGGTAACAAAATTGCCCCTACTTCCTTGTATCAGGACTGCCATTTGGAACTGCTGGGGAAGCTCTTTTCAGAAATTATTTTCAAAACAGCATTGTTGCCTTTTGCCAAACTGAAATCTGGTTGTAAACTTTTGAAAACTAGTTCCTTGGAATGGAATTCAAGTTGTCTTCTAAGCAATTTTTTTTAACTCAAACATACATTCTATCTTGCTTTATTATGTCGCTATTTGTGTAGGAAACATATTTCTATTTTTACCATTTTCAATTTATTTACATTTACATTTACATTTGTGTGTATATATATATACACACATACATACACTTTAAGTTCTGGGATACATTTGCAGAACTTGCAGTTTTGTGAAATAGGTATACATGTGCTGTCGTGGTTTGCTGCACCCATCAACTCGTCATCTACATTAAGTATTTCTCCTAATGCTATCCCTCCTCTTTCCTTCCTACCCACTGACAGGCCCCAGTGTGTGATGTTCCCCTCCCTGTGTCTATGTGTTCTCATTGTTCAACTCCCACTTATGAGTGAGAACATGTGGTGTTTGGTTTTCTGTTCTTGTGATAGTTTGCTGAGAATGATGGTTTCCAGCTTCATCCATGTCTCTGCAAAAGACATTAATCCATCCTTTTTTATAGCTGCATGGTATTCCATGGTGTATATGTGCCACATATTCTTTATCCAGTCTATCGTTGATGGGCATTTGGGTTGGTTCCTAGTCTTTGCTCTTGTGAATAGTGCTGCAATAAACATATGTGTGAATGTGTCTTTATAGTAGAATGATTTATAATCCTTTGGATGTGTACCTAGTAATGAGACTGTTAGGTCAAATGATATTTCTAGTTCTGGATCCTTGAGGAATTGCTACACTGTCTTCCACAATGGTTGAACTAATTTACACTCCCACCAACAGTGTAAAAGCATTCCTATTTCTCCACATCCTCTCTAGCACCTGTTGTTTCCTGACTTTTTAATGATTGCCATTCTAACTGGCGCGAGATGGTATCTCATTGGACCAGGGGTGATGAGCTTTTTTTTTTTTTTCTTCGAGACAGCCTCACTCTGTCACCCAGGGTGGAGTGCAGTGGCACAATTTCGGCTCACTGCAACCTCCACCTAATGGGTTCAAGCAATTCTCCTGTCTTAGCCTCTTGAGTAGCTGGGATTACAGATATATACCACCACGCCTGGCTAAAGTTTTTTTGTGTGTTTTTGGTAGAGACAGAGTTTCACCATAGTGGCCAGGCAAGTCTCAAACTCCTGACCTTGTGATCCACTCGCCTTGGCCTCCCAAAGTGATGGGATTACAGGCGTGAGCCACCACGCCCAGCCTATGATGAGCTTTTTCTCATGTGTTTATTGGCCGCATAAATGTCTTCTTTTGAGAAGTGTCTGTTCATATCCTTTTCCCACTTTTTGATGGGGTTGTTTTTTTCTTGTAAATTTGTTTAAGTTCCTTGTAGATTCTGGATATTAGCCCTTTGTTAGATGGATAGATTGCAAAAATTTTCTCCCACTCTGTAGGTTGTGTGTTCACTCCGATGATAGTGTCTTTTGCTGTGCAGAAGCTATCTTTAGTTTAATTAGATCCCATTTCTCAATTTTGGCTTTTGTTGCCACTGCTTTTGGTGTTTTGGTCGTGAAGTCTTTGCCTATGCCTATGTTCTGAATGGTATTGGCTAGGTTGTCTTCTAGAGTTTTTATGGTTTTAGATCTTATGTTTAAGTCTTTAATCCATCTTGAGTTAATTATTTTATAAGGTGTAAGGAAGGGGTCCACTTTCAGCTTTCTTCATTTGGCTAGCCAGTTTTCCCATCACCATTTATTAAATAGTCAATCTTTCCCCATTGTTTGTTTTCGTCAGGTGTGTCAGAGATATGTTGTATATTTCATGGTACAATGCCTTCTGTCAATGGGGAAAAATAACAAGCATATATGGGATGAATGAAGTCTGCTATGGTTAAGGTTGAGAATATTTACTGATCCTTGAGTTCAGTCTCCAGGAATGTTGGAAATAGAGAATGGAGATAATGGAGATAAAGAAAAGTTCTGAAAATGACACTTCCCATAGTGTCAAAATTGTGATCTATTGCAGAATTCTGTGATACATCAAAATCTCTGTTTATACTGAGGTTTGTTATTGTGTATGAGCATATCTTTATCAGGTGTAGGCTATTTCTATACTTTCATGTCTTTAAATCAATGTTTCTATTCACATATGTATATGTGCAAATAGAAGCATGTTAATATTATATATATATTTTCTGTCATTACCATGATTGCTATGATTATCATTAGCATGTATTATTAGTGTGACCGAAGTATCATCAGTATCAGTTTCTTTCTCACTGCAGTGCTCCTGTAATGCTTCATTTCTACAGAGCCAACCTACACCCACCGTTTCCCTGACTATAACTTTACCTAAAGTATAAGCCCTTATAAAGCCATGAAAGCCTACCAAGAATTGTCAAAGAAGCTAGGCAGCAGCCAGGCTCTGCCTTAGGAAAAGATTTTACTTTTTATTATCATGTGCAGTACTTAACTACTTGTTTTGACCTCTAAGATTTTGCTCTCCTATATTTCTATCCCCTGGCTTTCTGATATTTCATGTGATTATATTTGAAATTTTAACCTTGCTTTTCTTTTTGGAATCTCTGATATCTCTGCTGCCACAGGTAATGACAGGTTCCTCTCTAACTGTTGGTGTTATCCCTGGTCAGATTATTACTGATGACAGAAGTAGATGTTTTACGTGGATTCTCTCGATATCAGAAACAAATACAGATATCACAACTCAAAAATGACAGACTGATAACCATTATGAACTTAGATGCAACATTCTTAATACAATATTAGCAAATTGAGTCTAGGAATATTTAAAAATGATAATGTGTTTTAACCAAGTGGGGTTTATCTCAAGTTGGTTTCAACAACTGAAAATCTACCATGCTGACAGAAAAAAGAAAAATCACGTGACACTCTCAATAGATGCAAAAAAGGAATTTACAAAATGTAACACATTTTTTAAATTAAAAACTCCCAGCAAACTGAGGATAGAAAAGTACATTTTCAAACTGATTATGTGTTTACAAAAAATCTATAGCAAACATCTTACTTAAAATGGTGAAAGCCTTAATACTTTCTACATAAGATTATGAAAAATGCAATGATGTCCTCTCTCCCTAGTTCTTTAAAGTATTGCATTCAATATTAAATAAGTGGAAATATATACCAAGTTCATTGATAAATATTTAATACTTATGAGATGATAATTCTCCTGAAATTGATCTCTAGATTCAGTGGAATTCCCATGAAACCTTATAGGTCCTTTTGGATAAATTACAAAACTGATTCTAAAACAGGGAGAAAGAAAGAAGGGAAGGAAGGAGGAATGGACAGAAAGAAGAAAGAAATAAAGAGAAAAGAAAAGAAAATAAGAAATAAGTGACACCCAAGTTGGGAAGAAAGAAAAATACTATTCTCACGTGATGTAAACATATACATAGAAAATCCTTAGGCATCTGCAGAAGTGTGCTAGAGGTATGAAGTGAATTTAACAAAGTTGTAGGATGAAAGATCAATAAATAAAATCAATTGTGTTTCTATACACAATCAACACCAATTAGAAAATAAAATTATGTAAGCAATTTAACTTATAATACCCTCAAAAATAATGAAATAATTCAGAATAAATTTAATAAAAGGTATGCTGATCCAAAATTTCTAAATCACTAATACGAGAGATTGAATAGGTAGAAATATGTATCAAGTTCATTGGTAAATACACATGTCATACTTATTAGATGATAATTCTTCTGAAACTGATCTCCAGATTTGGCACAATCCCAGTCAAACCTATAGGCCTTTTTGGAGAAATTACAAAGCTGATTCTAATTTTTTTTTTTTAAATGCAGAAGTCCTAGAATAGCCAGAGCATGTTTTAGAAAGAAGAATAAAGTTGGAAAACTTTCCAAATTTCAAGACATATTGTAAAGCTACACTAAACAGTACAGTAAACTTACTGGCATGAAGAAGACATATATATCAGTGAAACAGAATAAATAATTTAGAAATATATCCTGCCTTACATGGCCAAAGTTGCCAAAATATTTCAATAAGGAAATCAATGTCTTTATAAAGATGGTACTATTAAAATTGGATATTAAATGGAGAATATGAACTTCAGAATTACCTCACACCATATCCTCAAATTAACTCAACATGTATTTTATACATAATGTAAATATAAAATGTATAAAGCTTACTGAATAGGAAAAATTTTTAATAATCTTACTATAGCTAAAAATTTTTTAGATAAGAAAAGGATGGATGAAAATGGAAAAAAATAGTAAGTTGGACTTCATGAAATTAAGACTTTTGCAACTTAAAACATAGCATCAAAAAATGAAAAGGCAAACCACAGATTGGGACAGAATAATTTTAAATATGTCTGATAAAGAACTTTCATCTAGAATGTACACATAACTAAAAAACTAAATAACAAAACACAAATAACTCATTTAACGTAATATTTTGACCTAAATGGGCCAAATATTTGTACAGATATTTTAATTTAAAAAGAGATGGTGTCCAATACACAAATGAAAAGATACTTAACATTACCCGTCATCAGGGAAATTCAAGTTAAAACCACATTGAGGTACCACTGTACACCCACTGGAGTGGCTGACACGAGCAGAACTGACCATACCACATGATGTGAAGAATTGCTATTCACACCTGGCTAGTGGGACTTCAAAATGGTACAGACATTTTGGAAAGCAGTTTGGCAGTTTCTTTTAATGTTAAACTTAGTACTGATCATATAGCCAAATAATTCCACTGCGACTCAAAATAAATAAAAACATATCCGTACCAAGCCTCATCCTTGAAGTTCATAGCAGATGTGTCCATCAACTTGTAAATGGATAAACCAGTTGTAGATGGAGTACCACTCAACAATAAAAAGGAGCAAACTGATACAACAGCAATATAAATGAATATCAAAAGCATTATGCTCAGTGAAAGAAGCTAGACATGAAAGACACCAATGTATCATTCCACTAATAGGATACTCTAGAAAATGCAAACTGTAGAAACAGAAGCAGATTAGTGGTTGCCTGTGTTCAGGAATGGAGAAAAGATCAAATGCAAAACAGCAAAAGAAAACGTTTTGTGATGATGCAGATTTTCTGTATCTTGATCATGATTGTGGTCAAATGATGATATTCATCTGCCATAACCCATTAAATTGCACATTGAAAAGGGTGAATTTTACTGTGTGTACATTATACTTAAATGGAGCTGTAAATATGTTTGGAGCTTATCTGTGAACATTAGTTGCAGAGCAGGAGTTACTTTTATAGAGTGGAAATCTGCTGAGTGCCAACTTGAGAAGGGTTGAAAAAAATTAGAACCTTCTTCCAACACATTTCAGTTAGAAGACTCTTAGGATGTCGTTACAGCTGCGCTCTATATTGGAGTCTCTGATGAAATCACATGTCTGACGATCTCAGCATGCCTTTAATCAACAGAATATACACGTGTTTTCTTTTATTACTATAAAGGATATACCAAACAACTTTTTCAAGACTTTACTTCAAAAAGGCACGTAGTTTTGCAACATTTTTGGTAAGTCTTTAATTATTTCAAAATGAAAAATTGAAAATAAAATGCAATTATTTACTCAGGCCCCCCAAAAAAAGGTCTGTACGGGGAATGCATGTGGTGTGTGTGTGTGTGTGTGTGTGTAAGTGTGTGATTTGAAGAATTGAAAAAATTTTAGTGGGGTTTTGTAGCATCACTTTGATAGCATCCTGTAATTTTGTATTGTGTTTGAAATAAAAATAAAGTGAATACACTGATAAAAGAATTTGAAAAGAATTTGCATTATTGCCTAAATTATGTGTGGTTTCCACAGTGGCATGAATCGAGCATCTTTAACCTACATAACAATATATCAGAAGTATTAGGTAAAAAATAAGTAAACTAGTATAACAAAGTTAAATATTTCTAAAGTAAAATTATAGCTTTATTTTTTTTTTCCTGAAATGTTTTGAGGAGATATTTACACCAAAAGATATTATCACTGATCAATGAAACTTTTTAAGAATTTGCTTGTGTCCCACCAATATTTGATTACATAGTGCTTCTGTGAGTTCCATTTCATTAATTTAGCTTTGACAGGAGAGAAGGCAATGGCTCTGCAGCCTCTCTCGGTGTGGCATGATCCTGGTTCCGCTGGCTGATCTCTATTAGAACCATGGCCTTAATCATGCCTTTCATGCTTCTAACTTGATTTGCATTTGTTGTGTGATCCAAATTTATTCTCTCGTTTAGTCGCTTCCACCCATAGAAAAGCAGGTCTTTTTCATTTCTCCTTCACCATTGCCCCCATTTTTTCTTTTTGTCCTCCCATGATGAAAAACAAGACAGAAAATAAACTATAACAACAACAGACACCTTTTGTCTGTGGTCACCAATGCATTGTAGCACTAAACTTTGTTAAAAATCTCTAGATCTGACCTCTATATCTGCTGTTCCCAGAGTTTTTCAATGTGTTCTCTAGACTGCTGTGACCCACTGACAGAAAGTCTAGCTATATTTAATTGAAAGTTATTACTGTCTGATATGGTTTGGCTGTGTCCCCACTGAAATCTCATCTTGCACTGTAGCTCCCATAATTCACATGTTGTGGGAGGGACCCAGTGAGAGGTAAGTGGATCATGGGGGCAGTTTTCCCCACACTGTTCTAGTGGTAGTGAATAAGTCTCATGAGATCTGATGGTTTTATAAGGGGAAACCCCTTTCGCCTTTCACTTGGTTCTCATTTGCTGTTTGCCTGCTGCCATGTAAGATGCGCCTTTCGCCTTCTGCCATAACTGTGAGGCCTCCTCAGCCATGTGGAACTGTGAATTCATTAAACCTCTTTTTCTTTATAAATGACCCAGTCTTGGGTATGTCTTTATCAGCAGCATGAAAATTGACTAATACACTCACTGTCCATGAATGATACTCTGTTAGCCCATTTGCATTGTTATAAAGAAATACCTGAGGCTGGGTAATTTATAAAGAAATGCGGTTTATTTGGCTCCTTGTTGTGAAGGCTGTACATGAAGCATAGTACTGGCACCTGCTTCCAGGGAGGGCCTCAGGAACCTTCCAATCATGGTGGAAGGTGAAGGGAAACCAGCATATCACATGGTGAGAGCGGAAGCAAGAGAGACAGGGAGGAGGTGTCAGTCTCTTTTAAACAACCAGATATCGCATGAACTCACAGGGTAAGAACTCATTCATTACCAAGAGGACAGCACCAAGCCATTCAGGAGGCATCTATCTCCAACATTGGGGATCACATTTTAACGTGAGATTTGAAGGGGACAAACATCCAAACTATGTCAGATACCAAAGCTGACAATGCTTAGGATCTTTAGCTGTTCCAGGTTCTGGGAAAAGGGAGAGAGTTAGCTTCCCTCGTCTATGCTGTGCTACTCCATATTATATTAGTAATTATTGTTCTCTAAAGGTTCTTAAAAGCAAATAAACAAATGCAAGGCAAAACATATAAAAGGCAAGGCAAAACATACGAAATGCAAGGCAAATGCATTAAAAAACTTTTGAGTGTTAATACATAGATTTTATTTTATTTTTTTAATTTCTTTTGCTTAACCAAATAGATTATGTAGTTTTGATTAACTGGCCATGAAATAGCTCTGCCTACATAGAATTTCCCATGAAGAATTGGTTGTGGAGACTTTTGTGTGTGACCCAAATCCTCCCTCAAAACTGAAGTTTGCCCAGCTATTGGGAGTGTTGGCAAATCATGCCTCTCAGCTGATTCTCTCTAGAATTTATTCTCAGGAGATCTAATTAATAACTTGTCAAGCTGATGTCCATCCTTGGGGACAACTCTTATCTGAAGAATGGCCAGTGAAAGGTATTAAAACTCCATACTCCTGCCTCAATTTAGGGCAACTCTGAAGGGTCGCCCCAGCTTCTCAGCTCCCCCTTGAGATTAGCTGAGGTATTTGTTGTGACTGCCTCACATCTCAACTCCCTTTATCCAATTCAGCTTTTTCGCCACAGTTGTTGGTTCCTAGGATTTTACCCAGTTAAATGTTCTCTACACAAATCTCTATCTCAAATCTGCTTTACAGGGAATGTGGCCCCAGACAGGTTTTCATTAGGTTCTGGACGTAACTCTCATTAGTCATTGATATGATTCGGCTGTGTCTCCATCCGAATCTCACCTTGATTGTAATTATCCCCGCATGTCAAGGATGGAGTCAGGTGGAGATCATTGAATCATAGGGGCGGGTTCCCCCTACTGTTCTCCTGGTAGCGAATAAGTCTCACGAGATCTGATGCTTTTAAAATGGGAGCTTCCCTACACAAGCTTTCTTCTCTGCTACCATTTAAGATGTGCCTTTGCTTCTTTTTTGCCTTCTGCCGTGACTGTGAGGCCTCCCCAGCCATGTGGAATTGTGAGTTCCTTAAACCTCTTTCCTTTCTAAATTACCCGGTCTTGGGTATGACTTTATTAGCAGCATGAGAACAAACTAGTGCAGTCTGTTCTATAAGCCCAAGTCGGATCACAGAGTCCCGCTTTCTGTTTTTTTTTCTAGCCCATATTTCTACTAAAACTTGACTCATATAGACTTAAAACAAAATAATTAAGCATGGCTAGTATTTATTTATTATTTTATACGTGTCAGGTACTGTATTTTGTAACTTATCTTTTAATAATCTTTCCAAATCTCTAAAAGGAGAACTCTGCTCTTTTATAGAGAAAATAAGGATGGCTCTGAAAATGTTAGCATTAGGGGAAGTAGGGTGAGGGACATAGGGGGCACTTTGTGTTATTTGTGCATTTTGCTATCAATCTAAAATCAGGTCAAAATAAAAATTAAAAAAATGGGTAGTAGAAGCAGGTTGTTAAGATTTTCAGTGTGACTCTAGAATTTTTTTGTTTGTTGTTTGTTTTGGAGTGTAGTGGTAAGATCTCTGCTCACTGCAACCTCCACTTCCCAGGCTCAAGCAATTCTCCTGCCTCAGTCTCCCAAGTAGCTGGGATTATAGGTGCCCGCCACCACACCCAGCTAAGTTTTCTATTTTTTTTTTTTAGTAGAGATGGGGTTTCAGCATGTTGGCCAGTCCAGTCTCCTACTCCTGACTTCAAGTCATCCGCCCGCCTCAGCCTCCCGAAGTGCTGGGATTATAGGCATGAGCTCCCACTCCTGGCCCAAAGTTCATATTTTAACTACTAACCTAAATTATTTTAAAAACAAAAGCCTCCTTGGACTCAAACCAGGTCAGAGTGACATGATCATGTGCCTGTTTTGTGCAGGGTGAAGTGAGATTATTATCTAGGAAATAGCTGAAATGTCTTGTTGTGGGCATACATATTTCATATAAATTCTAAGCTTCATATTAGCACTTAGATTATAATTATCTAAAGAATAGAGAACAATTTCATATAATTTTCAGTGTATCAGGCGAATCAAAAGTGTACATACAAGCATGCAGATGAATTTCAGTGAATATAGTGGTGACAATGCTCAACAGAATATATGTCCCCCACCCAACCCTGCTTCTTGCTCTTTCACTGTCCTAAAGATAGAACAAAATGGTTCAGGCATCCAGCTTGTCCCCTCCACACTTCACACTTTTACTTAATAGCAGCTTATCTTTAACACTTTGTCATCTTTAAGATGTTGCTAATTCTTTCTGGTAGATCCCAGGACTGAGGATGAGGAAGAATGATTTTATTTAAATAAAGTTGCTTAATAAAAAACAATTTTTTTAGTTTTAAAATATTTTCATTATTTTATAAAATTTTTGTGGGTACATAGGAGGTTTATATATTTGTGGGGTACATGAGATGTTTTGATACAGGCAGGCAGTGTGAAATAATCACGTCATGAGGAATGGGCTTTCCATCCCCTCAAGCATTCATCCTCTGAGTTAAAAACTATTCAATTGGCTGGGCACGGTGGCTCACGCCTGTAGTCCCAGCTCTTTGGGAGGCCGAGGTTGGCGGATCGCCTGAGGTCAGGAGTTTGAGACCAGCCTGGCCAACATGATGAAACCCCATCTCTACTAAAAATACAAAAATTAGCCGGGTGTGGTGGCGAGTGCCTGTCATCCCAGCTACTCGGGAGGCTGAGACAGGAGAATCATTTGAACCTGGGAGGTGGAGGTTACAGTGAGCCGAGATCATGCCATTGTACTCCAGCCTGAGTGACAAGAGTGAAACTCCATGTCAAAAACAAACAAAAATCAATTACATTCTTTAAGTTATTAAAATTAAACATTGTAAATGATTTTTTTTCCCAAAGCTTTTTCAAAGAAAAAAAAGTAGAAACAAAGACACTTTCTACTGATTTCCAATATGGTGACTCTGTATTTCTAGCATGTGTTAAGGTGAAAAATTGATTTTATGTTTAATACAAAACATAGCATAATGTAATGAAAAGCAAGATTGTAATGATAAAGGAAAATAACACTAGTGCTAATTTTTTTCAATTTGAAGCATTGGATTAAAATGAATTAGGTTATATTCCAACATGTTTATATTGAATTTCTTTTTTCTCCAATTGGTTTCTTTTTATTAATGGGTGAGTGTTGCATTTGTATAAGGTTTCCCTATTATATTCAATTGTTTTGAGATGCTTTTAATTTGAAGTTTTTATGTTTTCTTTTTGATGTATACATGTTATGCTTTTATGCTGAATTTGATAATTGGTGCTGTATATGCAAAGCAAATGTAATTTCCCAGCTTTTATTTTTTAAAGCCCTGGGAAGCAACATAATAAAGTAGAAATAGTATCAAGACAGGAGTTAGAATACCTGGATTCTAAAATTTAAATTAAATTAGGATCTAGTGACATTATAGGTGTTCCTTGATCTTCTGATGACCTGATTCCTCAAAAGAAAAATAAAATAATCTATAAATTGTTTCTAATTCTAAAACTCTATCAATCCTATTTTTAAAATTATAATTAGTTGAACTCTATAAGGTCACAAAAATCCCTATTAAGAAACTAAAATAAAATTTTATCATATCTTAAAAATACTCTGATCTTTTTTTATATGCTGACATGAATTCTAATTATTTTTGAGCCCCTAAAAAACATTTAAGATCACAGTTTATGTTTTATTATTGACTTTCAGATAATTAACATTTTACTGATAGATATGAACAAATCTACTCTAACAGAGATAGTCATTAGTTTATTTCTCTCTTTTCAGTATCAATAAAAAGTATCGATTTACCAATAACAATGAATTAATTGCCTGAAATAAATGAAACGTAAGCAGCAAAAGTGAACTTTTTAGTATAACTCTTCTTGTAAACATTGACTTAGTTCAAAGGGAGCTTATCTTTAAAAAAACAAGCGCTAATTCATGTCTATTGGTATAGATATAATCTTTTTTTCCTTGAAAATAGATCCTACTATACTCCAGACACTATGCCACTAGGTGCAGATATTAACACAAATAGCAGGTGATCATTGTCCTCATGGAGTTTATTTTAAAGAGAACAAAGTGAGACAAAGGCACACAAGCAAAGAACTACAATACAAAGGGGATGGCATCTGACTCAGCATGGAGGTGTCACGGAAGGTGTTGTTTTGCTTAGGTTTTGAAGTGTGGGTAGGAGATGGCCCATGTTGAGAGTGGGAACTGGGAATTAAAAAGATGAGGAGGTCTCCGCAAATCTACATGGATGGGAAGTAGCATGCTGATGTGGGAAACAACTAAAAAGTTCCAGAATGCATGGTTTATAAAGTGTGAGTCAGAGAGGGCTAGACCAGTAGCCAGATCAAGGATATCTCAGATGTTATAGTCATGAATTAGTGCATTGACCTGCAGGCCATGGGAGTCACTGAAGGTTTCAGTCAGGTAAGTGAGCTGATCAGAACAGTCCTTTAGATAGGCCGCTCTTTTGGCTGTAATGGGGACACGTTTGAAGTAGGGCTATAGCTAAAAATATACAGACACTTCCTCTTGTCTACAGCCCTGCTGGCATCTGTTGTATTTTGACTTTTTAATAATAGCCATTCCAACCGGTATGAAATGGTATCTCATTGTGTTTTGATTTGCATTTTTCTGATGATTAGTGATTCTAAGCATTTTTTTTTTCGTGTATTTGTTGGCCATTTGTATGTGTTCTTTTGAGAAGTGTTTGTTCATGTCCTTTGCCCATTTTTTAATTGGGTTATTTTTTTTCTAATTGATTTAAGTTCCCTGTAGATTCTGTATACTAAAAAACAAACAAAAAGCAGAAGTAAATAAATTCTCAGGACACACACACCCACACCCACACCCACAGAGAGAGAGAGAGAGAGAGCGCCTCGGTAACAGGCCACCAACCACCAGGGTCTAAACTGGGAACACTTTCTAGTACAGAATGAATGGAAAAGATTCATGAAATATCTAGAAAGTAACGTTAATGAGATTTACATGTATGGAGTGAATGAGGAGAAACGGATCATTCAGGATTCTGGTGGGAATAACAGGGGGAGCCATTAGTTGAAATTTTGAAGTGGGAGAAGGAGAGGGAGTTTTAGGGAGAAAGATGAGTTTTTTTTAGGTATTTCAAACCCTTGAAGCTTCTATGGGACATCGAAGTGGAAATAACAGTCTGTGGGTTGGGACAATAAAGAAATTGGTTGAAGACTAGGGGAAGAGTATAGAGCAAAGAAATATTTAAGATAATAAACATAGAGAGATAGCTGAAAATGTGGGACTGGATTACAAAGGAAGAATGATTTAGTTATGAAGCCCAAGGGCTGACAGGAATGGGTGACTACTCGAGGAGTTCATATGCATCTGTTATTGTATGAATAAAAAAAATTATCTGTTCCTTCCTAAAGATATCTTCAACCTGTTTTTGGATACATATGGGCACTGCTTTTCATTCTCTTAGCCCCATTTCTTATTTTAGCCTCTGCTGTAGCAATCAGTTCTGCACAGGCTTTGACCCAGGCTTTGACTAGTTGGTGCAGGTGTGATATGACACTTACCTGGAATGGCCCACAGTTTGTGGCTGCTCTCACTTAAGCAGGTGGGATGCTCATGTAGGTGTAACCTAGAAGCTTGGTAGAGTTTATGCCCATGGGGCAACCTGTGACCACTCAAAAATAAAGCCCTTTCCTCCTCCCAGATTGAGGAGTCTTGCATTATGTAATAAAACTCCTTAGAAGGCCTATTAGGTTCCAATACAGCATTAGGCAACTTGATAAGGTATCCCATCATCAGCCTTCCTTTCTTCCCTCATTCCACTGCCTCTCACTCTTTCTTCCTAAGTTAACTTCTTAGATAAAATGCCAACTTTCTATATTTTGTTTCACATCAGGGAAAATAATTGTATATCCCATTTCAAAAGCACATAAAAAGGTTACTGTATAGAAAATTTGTCTTTAATAGATTAAGCTGTAATTTTCCAAATACTTTAAAATTTTATTTCAGAAACGTTTTTCCTTTTTATAAGCTTCATCTAAAAGCAGAGTTCACCTAAGAATATACCTAAGAGCATATTACATAGAATATATTTTATATTTCAGTAGTTTAGCTAGGATTCTTTCAAAATTGAGAGGATCTACAAATATTTCTAACACATTAGTTTTCAGTCTTAAGGCTGAGTCAAGAACAAAGCTCCTAAACTTTGTGTTGGTGATTGAGAACATTTTAAAATTGTTATTTAATTCATTAATTTATTTTTAAAAAATTTTCACATTGTAATTATATAGATTTATAGGATACAATTTGATGTTTCAATGAATATGTATGTTGTCTAATGATCCAATAAGGATACTCAGTGTATTAATTACCTCATGCATTCATCATTTCTTTTTAATAAGAAATTTCAAAATCCTTTCTTCTAGATACTTTGTAATCTACAATACCTTACTAACTATAGTCACCCTGCTTTGCAAAGAACACTTCAACTTATTCTTCCTATATAATTGTGATTTCATAACTGTTAACCAATCTATCTCCATTTTGCCCTTCCCACTTCTTCCTCACTGTTTGGTAACCACTATTCTACTCTACTTCTCTATTAACTTTTTTTTCTTAAGATTTCACATATGAGAGAGATCATGCGGTATTTGCTTTCCGTGTCTGGCTTATTTCACTTAACATTGTATCCTGCAGGGTCATCCATGTTGTTGCAACTGGCAGAATTTCATTCTTTTTTTATGGCTGAATAGTAGTTCATTGTGTGTGTGTCCATATACATATATATATATATAATTAATTTTATGTATAATTATAATTACACATAAAATTATATATAATTATAATTATAATTATATGTAATTATACATATAATAATATATTATACGTAATATATATAATATACATAATATACGTTATGTATATTATACATAATATACGTTATGTATATTATATATGTATATATGTATTATATATGTATGTATATATATTATACGTTATATATTATATATAATATACATAATATGTTATGTATATAATATACATAACATATTATGTATAGTATACATAAAATATATTATATATAATATACATAATATTTATTATATATAATATACATAATATATTATATATATTATACATCATATATATTATATAATATACTTAATATATATTATATATAATATACGTAGTATATATTATATATATAATATATATGATGTATAATATATATATTATATATAATGTACATAATATATATTATATATAATATACATACTATATATTATATATAATATACATACTATATATTATATATAATATACATACTATATATTATATATAATATACATACTATATATTATATATAATATACATACTATATATTATATATAATATACATACTATATATTATATATAATATACATACTATATATTATATATAATATACATACTATATATTATATATAATATACATAATATATATTATATATAATATACATACTATATATTATATATAATATACATACTATATATTATATATAATATACATAATATATATTATATATAATATACTTAATATATATTGTATATATATAATTCACTTGTTTGTTTTTAGACACATAGATTGATTCCATATCTGATTATTAGAAATAGTGCTACAGTAAACATAAGAGTGCAGATATTTTTCAAACACAATGATTTCATTTCCTATGGATGTATACCCAGTAGTGAGATTGCTGGGTTATGTGATCGAATGATTGTTTTTTTGTTTTTTTTTTATTTTTTGGCGAATTTCCATAAAGTTTTGCTTAATGGTTGTACTAGTTTACAACCCCATCAACAGTGTGTAAGTGTTCCCTTTTCTCCACTTCCTTGCCAACTCTTGTTATCTTTTACCTTTTTGGTAATAGCCATTCTAATGGGTGAACTGGTATCTCATTGTGGTTTTGATTTGCATTTCCCTGATGGTTAGTGATGTTGAACATGATTTTATTATATATTCGTCTTGACCATTTCTATATTTTCTCTTGTGGCATGTCTTTTTGTTTATTTTGTCCTTTTTTTTTTTTTTTTTTTGAGAAGGAGTCTTGCTCTGTTGCCCAAGCTGGAGTACAGTGGTGCAATCGGGGCTCACGGCAACCTCCATCTCCCTGGTTCAAGCAATTCCCCTGCCTCAGCCTGCTGAGTAGCCGGGGTTACAGGCACATGCCATCATGTTTGGCTAAATTTTTGTATTTTTAGTAGAGAAATGATTTCACCATATTGGTCAGGCTGGTCTCAAACTCCTGACCTCAGGCAATCCACCTGCCTCAGCCTCCCAGTTTTGCCCATTTTTAAATAAGTTATTTATGTTTTTGCTGTTGAGTTGTTTAAGTTTCTTATATAATCTGGGCATTAACTCCTTAGCAGATGTATAGTTTGCAAATATTGTATCCCATTCTGTAAGTTGTTTTTTCACTCTGTTAAGTTTCCTTTGCTGTGCAAAAGCATTTTAGTTTGATGAAACCCCATTTATCTATTTTTGCTTTTGTTGCCTGTGCTTTTGACGTCTCATTTAAAAAATCCTTGTACAACCCAAAGTTATAGAGAATTTCCCACATGTTATCTTCTAGTTGTTTTTCATAGTTTTCAATCTTACCTTTAGGTCTTTAATCGCATTTGAGTTGATTTTTGTATAAGGTAAAAGATAGGGGTCTGATTTCATTATCCCACATATAGATATCCAATCTTCTCAGTACCATTTAATGAAGACACTGTCTTTACCCCTGTGTGTGCTCTTGACTCCTTTTTTGAAAATCAGTTGACTTTAGGTATGAGAATTTATTTCTGAGCTGTATATTCTCTTCCATTGGTCTATGTGTTTGCTTTATGGCAGTGCCATGCTGTTTTGCTTACTATGGCTTTGTAGTATATTTTGAAGTCAGGTAGTGTGGTGCCTCCAGCTTTGTTATTTTTGCACAAGATTGCTTTGGTTATTTGGGGTCTTTTCTGGTTTCATACAAATTTTAGGGTATTTTTTTCTATTTCTGTGAAGAATTTCATTGTTATTTTGATAGGGATTGCATTGAATCTGTAGGACATTTTGTTAGTATGGTCATTTCAATAGTATCAATTCTTCCATTCCATGAGTATATAGTGTCCATTTTTTGTGTATTGTAAATTTTTCCATCAGTGTGTTATAGTTTTCATTGAAGAGATCTTTCACGACCTTGATTAAATTTATCTGCAGATTTCTTGGTAGCTATTGTAAATGGAATTCCTTTCTTGATGACTTTTTCAGATAGTTCACTATTAGTGTATAGAAACACCACTGAATTTTCTGTGTTGATTTTGTATACTACAACTTTACTGAATTTATTTATGATTTCTAGTAGTTTTTGGTCAAGTCTTTAGGGTTCTCACTCTATATAAGTATATATAGAAAGAACCCTAAAGAGAGAGAGATCATATATATCTATATGATCATATATATAGATGTATACATATGTATGTGAGATCACATTTTCTACAAACAGAAACAATCTGACTTCCTTCTTTCCAGTTTGGATCCCTCTTATTTATTTCTTTTGTCTAATTGCTCTGGCTCTGACCTCCAGTACTATGCTAAATAGAAGTGGTAGAAGTTGACATCCTTGTCTTCCTCCATATCATAGAGGAAAAGCATTTAACTATTCACCATAAATAAGATGTTAGCTGTGGGTTTGTCACATATGGCCTTTACTGCGTTGAGGTACACTCCTATACCTACTTTCTTGACAGTTTTTATCATAAACGAATGTTGACTTTTGTCAAGTGTTCTTTTTGCATCTGTTGAAATGATCACATGGTTTTTGTTTTTCTTTCTATTGTGGTGGTGTATCATATTTACTGATTTGTGCATGTTAAGCCATCCTTTCATCCCTGGGATGAATCCCACTTGATTATAGTGAATACTCTTTTTAGTGTGCTGTCGAAGTCAGTTCACTTGTATCTTGTTGAGAATTTTTGTATCTATGTTCTTCAGGAATATTGGCCTGTTATTTTCATTTTGTGCGTGTCTTTGTCTGGTTTTAGAATCAGGATATTGCGAGCCTCATAAGATGAGTATGGAAGTATTCCTTCCTCATTACTTTTGTGGAAAAGTTTGTGGAGAATTGGTAGTTATTCTTTAACTGTTTGGTAGAATTCAGCAGTGAAGACATCAGGTCCTGGGTGTTGGTTGTTGTTGTTGTTTTGATGGAAGATGTTTTATTATTGATTCAATTTCCAAACTCATTATTGATGTGTTCAGATGTTATATTTCCTCACAATTTAATCTGGGTAGTTGTATGTGTGCAGAAATTTATTCATTTTATTGTACATTATCAAATTTGTTGGCATATAGTTATGAGTAATGTCTTACAATCCCTTATATTTCTGTGGTGTATCAGTTGTAATGTCTCCTTTTTCATCTTTTATTTATTTGAATTTTCTCTCCTTTTGTCTTAGTTTAGCTAAAGGTTTGTCAGTTTTACCTTTACACTTTGTCTTATTTATCTTTTGAAATATTTTTTAGTGTCTGTTTCCTTTATATCTGCTGTGAGCTTTATTATTTCCTTCCTTCTACGAATTTTGGGTTTAGTTTCTTTTTGAGGTTCTAGTTACTTGAAGTGTATAATTTTGCTTTGTGATTTGAAAATCTTTCTTCATTTTTGGTGTAGGCTTTTATTGCTATAAATTTCCCTCTTAGAACTGCTTTTGCTACGTTCCATAGGTTTGGGTATGTTGGATTTTCATTCTTACTTGTCTCAGCGACTTTTGAAATTTTCCTATTAATGTCTTAATGAGACCTATTGATTTCTTGGGTGCATGCTATTTAATTTCCATGTCTTTATAAAATTTCCAAGGGCTTTCCTGTTGTTGATTTCTGGCTTTATATCACTGTAATCAGAAAAGATACTTCATATGATATCTGTCTTCTTAAGTTTGTTAAGACTTATTATGTGTCATAATGTATGATTGGTCCTAGAGAATGTTTGGTGTACAGTTGAGAATAATTTGTATTCTGCAGCTGCTGGATGATGTATTAGTCTGTTTTCATACTGCTGATAAAGACATACCCGAGACTGGGTAATTTACAGAGAAAAAGAGGTTTAGTGGACTCATAGTTCCACGTGGCTGGGGAGGTCTCCCAATCATGATGGAAGGCGAAAGGCACATCTTACATGGTAGCAAACAAAATAGAATTGAGAACCAAGTGAAAGGGTTCCCCCTTATAAAACCATCAGATCTTGTTAGACGTATTCACTACCACAAGAACAGTATGGGGGAAACCGCCCCCATGATTCAATTATCTCCCACTGGTTCCCTCCCACAACATGTATGAATTATGGGAGCTATAATCAAGATGAGATTTGGGTGGGGATATACAGCCAAACCATATCAGGTGAGATCTTCTTTACCTGCTAGGTCC
Organism: Gorilla gorilla gorilla; assembly: GCF_029281585.2. Taxonomy (NCBI): domain Eukaryota; kingdom Metazoa; phylum Chordata; class Mammalia; order Primates; family Hominidae; genus Gorilla; species Gorilla gorilla. Next base: position 7,339,706 of record NC_073239.2, on the reverse strand, counting down.
ATTTGGTCTATGGTATAGTTTGAGTCTGTCATTTTTTGGTTGATTTTCTCTTCATATAATCTGTCCATTTTTAAAGTGGAGTGTTGAAATTTCCTACTAATATTGTATTGCAGTCTATCTCTACCTTTAAATCTAATATTTGCTTTACATATCTGGTTGTTCTGGTGTTGGGTACATATATAGTTACACCTAAGTAACATATATGTTACGTCCTCTTATTGAATTGGACCTTTTATCATTTCATTATACAGTGACATTTTTTTTTATATAGTTTTTTTATTTAAAGCCTTTTAAAATATGACATGACTGTGGCTACTCCTGCTTGCTTTTCATTTGTTTGCATAATATATATTTTTCCATCTCTTCACTTTCAGTCTATTTGTCTTTAATAGTGAGGTAAGTATCATGTAGGAAGCACATAGGTGGGTTTTGCTATCTGAATCCATTCATCCACTTTATATCTTTTAAGTAGAGTTTAATCCACTTCTATTCAAGTTTATTATTGATAAATTAGGACTTCCTTCTACCATTTCATTAGTTGTTTTTTAGATTACTTGTTCACTTCTTCCTTTCTTATTGTTCATCTCTCTAGTTTGGTGGTTTTCTGTGGTGCTAAGCTTTGTTTCTTTTCCCTTTTTTGGTGTGTGTGTGTGTATCTGCTGTAATTTATTTCTTTCTGGTAAGTGAAACTAACATACAGAGTCCTGTATTTGTAACAGACTATTTTACACTGATAACAACTTAACTTCTGTCACATAAAAATACTCTTGACTTCTCCCCCTCACACACACAATTTATACTTTTGTTACCTTACATTGCATCTTTATGAATGGTAGACTCAATGGAACATAGGATCTATGTCACAACTAAATCAATTATTTAATGGCAGCATTAAAGCAGCCCAAAGAATGTGAAAAACTGGTGTGGGTGTATTTAACTTTTTAAAAACTATGTTTCATAATGTTTTCATTAAAAAGTCTTTATCAGTTTGCTAAAGCCTAATTTTTACAACCAGCCACCATAGATTTTACAGGATAAATATATTATTTCAGTGGTAATTGAAGCAGAATTTTTGTTGCTCTTCTTACCCTTAGAGATTGTGTATTATCCTCAGACGTAATTCTTTGATTTTTTTTCTTTTCATGTTGTTACACATAGTTACCAACAATCAACGTGAGAATAACCTTTGAATATTTTCAAGCATTAAGATTTGTTTATACAGCTGCACAATTAGACAACCAACACTCTTGGGTCTTTACCTCTCAGCATTCACCTGATTATTAACTTAAAGGTATGATGGGAAAAGTATCAATTTTTCTTGGTCACCTAGATTTAGAAATATGTAATAACTATAAGCTTGGGTCTGCTTGTTCAGAAGCCTAGGAAGTGGAGTGATGGTTCTCTGAAGAGGCTGGAAACAAAGTATGTGTTTCCAGAAGGCTTAATAGAATATGTTGAGACATAGGCCATTAACACAAAAGTGAAAGAAATGCAAAAAATGTATGAAAGTAAGGATTTGAGAAGGGAAATTTTATTTTTAAGTCTAAGATTCCTATGAATTATATGAAAGTAAATGTCCTATCCCTAAAATTAGCCAAAGGAAGCACTTCACTTATCAATGTGATATGACTTTTCCTACTCTTATCTAAAGATATCCTAAACTAAGATCCAGTTTTCTAAGAAAAGACCTTTTACTCATGCTTTAAAGCATGTTAGATGATTCCTAGCACATCACATAATGTTGTTTACATGTATGATTTAAACTGCATTTATTCTTCAACTCACTGGTTCCTTAGGCTTCTTATCTTTCCTTGCACGCTTAGATAATTTTATGTAAAATTGATTTTTAGAAGTTTAGTTGCTGGGCGTAATGGCTGTCACCTGTAAACCCAGTACTTTGGGAATTCAAGGCAGGTGGATTGCTTGAGTCTTGGAGTTTGAGGCCTGCGTGGGAAAGATGACAAACCCCATTTGTACAAAAATAAAAATATTAGCAGGATATGGTGGCACATGCCTGTGGTCCCAGCTACCCCAAGTCTGAGGTGGGTGGATGGCTTGAGTCCGAGAGGCAGAGGTGTGAGCCAAGATCATGCCCTGCTCTTCACCCTGGGCAACGAAGCCAGACACTGTTTCAAAAAAAAAAAAATCTAGTGAGATTAGATTTCTATTTCTATGTGATTCAAAATTAGGAGAACTTCAAGGCTAATGAATATTAAAAAATGGCCATTGCTACTTGCATGTTCTATGAAGCCAGCATACACAGCAACGTGCTACCTAAAAACCAAGCTACTTAATATGTAGCTTAGATTTCAGATTTGATTGTCTTTGAGGTTTCATTATTGCAGAGATCAATTGCCAGACCAAATATAGACTAATTATGTACTTGGTCTTTTTTCATATGAAACATCCCAGCCTTGGGTATAAATTAAGAGCAAATACGGATGTTTATACCGATAGCGGTGTAGATATTTCAATGTTTATACAGTTAGCGGTGTAGATATTTCCATGTCTACACAGATAGCGGTGTGGACATTTCCATGTTTATACAGAGAGTGGTGTAGATATTTCCATGTTTATAGAGATAGCGGTATAGATATTTCCATGTTGATACAGATAGCGGTGCAGATATTTCCATGTTTATACAGATGGCAGTGTAGATATTTCCATGTTTATAGAGATGGCGGTGTAGATATTTCCATGTTCCTACAGATGGCGGTGTAGGTATTTCCATGTTCATACAGATGGCGGTGAAGATATTTGCATGTTCATACAGATGTATGTGTACATATTTCCATGATCATACAGATGGTGGTGTGGATATTTCCATGTTCATACAGATTTCGCGGTAGATATTTCCAAGTTCATACAGATGGCGGTGTAGATATTTCCATGTTCATACAGATGGCGGTGTAGATATTTCCATGTTTATAGAGATTGCGGTGAAGATATTTCCATGTTTATGCAGATGGCCGTGTAGATATTCCCATTTTTATTCAGATGGCGGTGTAAATATTTCCATTTTATACAGATAGCGGTGTAGAAATTTCCATGTTCATACAGATTGCGGCGAAGATATTTCCATCTTTATAGAGATAGCGGTGTAGATATTTCCATGTTCATACAGAGAGCGGTTTAGATATTTCCATGTTTATAGAGATGGCGGTGTAGATATTTCCAAGTTCATACAGATGGCGGAGTAGATATTTCCATGTTTATAGAGATGGTGGTGTAGATATTTCCATGTTTATACAGATGGCGGTGCAGATATTTCCATGTTTATAGAGATAACGGTGTAGATATTTCCATGTTTATGAACATAGCGTTGTAAATATTTCCATGTTTATAGAGACAGCGGTGTAGACATTTCCATGTTAATAGAGATAGCATTCTAGATATTTCCATGTTTCTACAGATAGCGGTGTAGATATTTCAATGTTCATACAGATAGTAGTGTAGATATCTCCATGTTTATAGAGATAGCAGTGTAGACACCTCCCTGTTTTACAGATAGCAGTGTTGATATTTCCATGTTTATACAGATAGAGGTGTAGATATTTCCATGTTCATACAGATAGCGGTGTAGGTATTTCCATGTTCATACAGATAGCGGTGTAGACATTTCCATGTTCAAACTGTTAGCGGTGTAGATATTTCCATGTTCATACAGATAGCGGTGTAGATATTTCCATGTTCATACAGATAGCGTTGTAGATACTTCCATGTTCATTCAGATGGCGGAGTAGTTATTTCCATGTTTATAGAGATAGCGTTGTAGATGCCTCCATGTTTTACAGATGGCGCTGTAGATATTTTCATGTTCATGCAGATAGCGGTGTAGGTGTTTCCATGTTTATAGAGATGGTGGTGTAGATATTTTCTTGTTTATAGAGATAGCGGTGAAGATATTTCCATGTTCATAGAGATCGCGGTGTAGATATTTCCATGTTTATACAGATAGCAGTGTAGGTATTTCCATGTTCATACAGATAGCGGTGTAGATATTTGCATCTTTATGCAGGTGGCAGTGTAGATATTTAAATGTTCATACAGATGGCGGTGTAGATATTTCCATGATTATAGAGAGGGTGGTGTTGATGTTTCCATGTTTATACAGATGGCGGTGTAGATATTTCCATGTTTATACAGATGGCGGTGTAGATATTTCCATGTTTATAGAGATGGCGGTGTAGATATTTCCATGTTTATACAGATGGCCGTGTAGATATTTCCATGTTCATACAGATGACGGTGTAGATATTTCCATGTTTACACAGATGGCGGTGTAGATATTTCCATGTATACACAGATAGCGTTGTAGATATTTCTATGTTTATAGAGATAGCGGTGTAGATATTTCCATGTTTATACAGATGGCGGTGTACATATTTCCATCTTTATAGTGATGGTGTTGTAGATATTTCCATGTTCAAAGAGAGGGCGGTATAGATATTTCCGTGTTTATGAAGATGGCGGTGTGGATATTTCCGTGTTTATAGAGATGGCGGTTTAGATATTTTCATGTTTATAGAGATAGCCGTGTAGATACTTCCATGTTCATACAGATGACGCTGTAGATATTTTCATGTTCATACAGATAGCTGTGTAGATATTTCCTTGTTTATAGAGATGGCGGTGTAGATATTTCCATGTTTATGCAGATAGCGGTGTAGATATTTAAATGTTTATAGAGATAGCGGTGTAGATATTTCCATGTCCATACTGATTGCGGTGTAGATATTTATTTCCATCTTTATACAGACGGTGGTGTAGATATTTCCATATTCACACAGATGGTTGTGGAGATATTTAAATGTTTGTAGAGATGGCAGTGTAGATATTTCCATGTTTCTACAGATGGCGGTGTAGATATTTCCATGTTTATAGAGATAGCGGTGTAGATATCTAGATGTTTATACATACAGCGGTGTAGATATTTCCATGGTCATGTAGTAGCGGTGTAGATATTTCTGTGTATATACAGATAGCGGTGTGGATATTTCCATGTTTTTACAGATGGCAGTGTAGATATTTCCATGTTTATAGAGATGGCGGAGTAGCTATTTCCTTGTTTATACAGATAGCGGTGTAGATATTTGCATGTTTATAGAGATAGCGGTGTAGATATTTCCATGTTCATACAGATAGCGGTGTAGATTTTCCATGTTCATACAGATGGCGGTGTAGATATTTCAATGTTTCTACAGGTAGTAGTGTAGATATCTCCATGTTTATAGAGATAGCGGTGTAGACACTTCCCTGTTTTGCAGATAGCAGTGTAGATATTTCCATGTTTATACAGATAGCGGTGTAGATATTTCCATGTTTATACAGATAGCGTTGTAGATATTTCCATGCTTATACACTTAGCGGTGTAGATATTTCCACGCTTATACAGATAGCCTTGTAGGTATTTCCATTTTTATAGTGATGGCGCTGTGGATATTTCCATGTTCAAACAGATGGCGCTGTAGAAATTTCCATGTTTATGCAGATAGCGGTGTAGGCATTTCCATGTTTACACAGATACCGTTGTAGATATTTCCATGTTTATAGAGATAGCGGTGTAGATATTTCCATGTTTATACAGATAGCTGTGAAGATATTTCCATGTTTATAAAGATGGCGGTGTAGATATTTCCATGTTCATACAGATAGCGGTTTAGGTATTTTCATGTTTATACAGATAGCGGTGTAGATATTTCCATGTTTTTACAGATATCCTTGTAGATATTTCCATGTTTATACAGATGGCGGTGTATATATTTCCATGTTTATACAGATGGCGGTGTAGGTATTTCCATGATTATGGAGATGGCGGTCTAGATACTTTCATGTTTAAGGAGATAGCGGTGTAGTTATTTCCATGTATAGATAGCGGAGTTGATATTTCCATGTTCATTCAGATAGCGGTGTAGATATTTCCATGTTCATACAGATAGCGGTGTAGATACTTCCATGTTCATTCAGATGGCGGGGTAGTTATTGCCATGTTTATAGAGATAGCGTTGAAGATGCCTCTATGTTTATACAGATGGCGCTGTAGATATATGCATTTTCATACGGATAGCGGTGTAGGTATTTCCATGTTTATAGAGATGGCGGTGTAGATATTTCCTTGTTTATACAGATAGCGGTGAAGATATTTCCATGTTCATAGAGATAGCGCTGTAGATATTTCCATGTTTATACAGATAGCAGTGTTGGTATTTCCATGTTCATACAGATAGGGGTGTAGATATTTGCATCTTTATGCATTTGGCGGCGTAGATATTTAAAAGTTCATACAGATGGCGGTGTAGATATTTCCATGGTTATAGAGAGGGCGGTGTTGATGTTTCCATGTTTATACAGATGGCGGTGTATATATTTCCATGTTTATACAGATGGCGGTGTAGATATTTCCATGTTCATACAGATAGCCGTGTATATATTTCCATGTTCATACAGATGGCGGTGTAGATATTTCAATGTTTATACAGATAGTAGTGTAGATATCTCCATGTTTATAGAGATAGCGGGGTAGACACTTCCCTGTTTTGCAGATAGCAGTGTAGATATTACCATGTTTATACAGATAGCGGTGTAGATATTTCCATGTTTATACAGATAGCTTTGTAGATATTTCCATGCTTATACACTTAGCGGTGTAGATATTTCCATCCTTATACACTTAGCGGTGAAGATATTTCCATGTTTATACAGATAGCGGTGTAGGTATTTCCATCTTTATAGTGATGGCGCTGTGGATATTTCCATGTTCAGACAGATGGCGCTGTAGAAATTTCCATGTTTACACAGATAGCGGTGTAGACATTTCCATGTTTACACAGATAACGTTGTAGATATTTCCATGTGTATAGAGATAGCGGTGTAGATATTTCCATGTTTATACAGATAGCTGTGAAGATATTTCCATGTTTATAAAGATAGCGGTGTAGATATTTCCATGTTCTTACAGATAGCAGTTTAGGTATTTTCATGTTTATACAGATAGCGGTGTAGATATTTCCATGTTTTTACAGATAGCCTTGTAGATATTTAAATGTTTAAACTGATGGCGGTGTAGATATTTCCATGTTTATACAGATGGCGGTGTAGGTATTTCCATGTTTATGGAGATGGCGGTCTAGATACTTTCATGTTTAAGGAGATAGCGGTGTAGTTATTTCCATGTTCATATAGTAGCGGTGTAGATATTTCTATGTATATACTGATAGCGATGTGGATATTTCCATGCTTTTACAGATGGCAGTGTAGATATTTCCATGTTTATAGAGATGGCGGTGTAGCTATTTCCTTGTTTATACAGATAGCGGTGTAGATATTTGCATATTTATAGAGATAGCGGTGTAGGTATTTCCATGTTCATACAGATAGCGGTGAAGATATTTCCATGCTCATCCAGATGGCGGTGTAGATATTTCCATGGTCATACAGATGGCGGTGTAGATATTTCCATGTTTAAAGAGATAGCGGTGTAGATATTTCCATGTTGTTACACATAGCGGTGCAGATATTTCCAAGTTTGTAGAGATGGCGGTGTAGATATTTCCATGTTTCTACAGATAGCGGTATGGATATTTCCATGTTTATACAGATGGCGGTGTAGATATTTCCATGTTTGTAGAAATGGCAGTCAAGATATTTCCATGTTTATAGAGATAGTGGTGTAGATATTTCCAAGTTTATAGAGATAGCGGTGTAGTTATTTCCATGTTTATACACATAGTGGTGTAGATATTTCCATGTTTGTACAGATAGCGGTGTTGATATTTCCATGTTTATACAGATAGCAGTGTAGATATTTCCATGTACATACAGATGGCGGTGTAGATATTTCCATGTTTACACAGATAGTGGTGTAGATTTCTCCATGTTTATAGAGATAGCGGTGTAGACACTTCCCCGTTTTGCAGATAGCAGTGTAGATATTTCCATGTTTATACAGATAGCGGTGTAGATATTTCCATGTTTATACAGGTAGCGGTGAAGATACTTCCATGTTTATACAGATAGCGGTGTACATATTTCCATGTTTATACAGATAGCGGTGTAGATATTTCTATGTTTATACACATAGCGTTGTAGATATTTCCATGCTTATACACTTAGCGGTGTAGATATTTCCATGTTTATACAGATAGCGGTGAAGGTATTTCCATATTTATAGTGATGGGGCTGTGGATATTTCCATGTTCAAACAGAAGGCGGTGTAGAAATTTCCATGTTTACACAGATAGCGGTGTAGACATTTCCATGTTCACACAGATACCGTTGTAGATATTTCCATGTTTATAGAGATAGCGGTGTAGATATTTCCATGTTTATACAGATAGCAGTGGAGATATTTCCGTGTTTACAGAGGTAGCTGTGTAGATATTTCCATGTTTATGCAGATAGCGGTGTTGATATTTAAATGTTTATACATATAGCGGTGTAGATATTACCATGTCCATACTGATTGTGGGGTAATTATTTATTTCCATCTTTATACAGATGGTGGTGTAGATATTTCCATATTCACACAGATGGCAGTGGAGATATTTCATTGTTTTTACAGATAGCAGTGTAGTTATTTCCATGTTTATAGAGAGAGCAGTGTAGATATTTCCATTGATATACAGATAGCTGTGTAGATATTTGCATGTTCATACAGATAGCGGTGTAGATATTTCCATCCTCATGCAGATAGCGGTGTAGATATTTCCATGTTCATACAGGTGGCGGTGTAGATATTTCCATGTTTATACAGATAGCAGTGTAGTTATTTCCATGTTTATAGAGATAGCAGTGTAGATATTTCCGTTGATATGCAGATAGCTGTGTAGATATTTGCATGTTCATACAGATAGTGGTGTAGATATTTCCATGTTCGTACAGATAGCGGTGTAGATATTTCCATTTTCATACAGATAGCGGTGTAGATATATCCATGTTCATACAGTTAGCGGTGTAGATATTTCCATGTTTGTACAGATGGCGGTGTAGATATTTACATGTTCATACAGATGGCGTTGTAGATATTTCCATGTTCATACAGATGGCGGTGTAGATATTTACATGTTCATACAGATAGCGGTGTAGATATTTCCATGTTCATACAGATAGCGGTGTAGATATTTCCATGTTCATACCAATAGCGGTGTAGATATTTCCATGTTCATACAGTTAGTGGTGTAGATATTTCCATGTTCATACAGATGGAGGTGTAGATATTTCCATGTTCATACAGATGGCGGTGTAGATATTTCCATGTTTGTACGGATGGCAGTGTAGATATTTCGAAGTTTATAGAGATAGCGCTGTAGTTATTTCCATATTTATAGAGAAATCGGTGTAGATATTTCCATGAATATTCAGATAGCTGTGTAGGTATTTCCATGTTCATGCAGATAGCGGTGGAGATATTTCCATGTTCATCCAGATGCCGGTGTACGTATATCCATGTTCATACAGATGGCGGTGAAGGTATTTCCATGTTCATACAGATGGCGGTGTAGGTATTTCCATGTTCATACAAATGGCGGTGTAGATATTTCCATGTTCATAGAGATGGCGGTGTAGATATTTCCAGGTTCATACAAATGGCGGTGTAGATATTTCCATGTTCATAGAGATGGCGGTGTAGATGTTTCCATGTTTATACAGATAGCAGTGTAGTTATTTCCATGTTTATAGAGATACCAGTGTGGATATTTCCATTGATATACAGATAGCTGTGTAGATATTTGCATGTTCATACATATAGCGGTGTAGGTATTTTCATGTTCATACAGATAGCGGTGTAGATATTTCCATGTTCATACCAATAGCGGTGTAGACATTTCCATGTTCATACAGTTAGCGGTGTAGATATTTCCATGTTCATACAGATGGCGGTGTAGATATTTACATGTTCATACAGATGGCGGTGTAGATATTTCCATGTTCGTACGGATGGCAGTGTAGATATTTCCATGTTCATACAGGTGGCGGTGTAGATATTTCCATGTTTATACAGATAGCAGTCTAGTTATTTACATGTTTATAGAGAGAGCAGTGTATACATTTCCGTTGATATACAGATAGCTGTGTAGATATTTGCATGGTCACACAGATAGCGGTGTAGATATTTCCATGTTCGTACAGATAGCGCTGTAGATATTTCCGTGTTCATACAGATAGCGGTGTAGATATTTCCATGTTCATACAGATAACGGTGTAGATATTTCCATGTTCATACACATAGCGGTGTAGATATTTCCATGTTCATACAGATGGCGGTGTAGATATTTACATGTTCATACAGATGGCGGTATAGATATTTCCATGTTCGTACAGATGGCGGTGTAGGTATTTCCATGTTCATAGAGATGGCGGTGTAGATATTTCCATGTTTATGCAGATAGCGGTTTAGATATTTCCATGTTTATACAGATGGTGGCGTAGATATTTCCATGTTTATAGAGATGGCGGTCTAGATATTTCCATGTTTACAGAGATAGTGGTGTAGTTATTTCCAAGTTTATAGAGACAGCGTTGTAGATATTTCCATGTTTATACAGATAGCGGTGAAGATATTTCCATGTTTATACAGATAGTGGTGTAGATATTTCCATGTTTATACAGATATCAGTGTAGATATTTCCATGTTTATAGAGATAGTGGTGTAGAGAATTTCAATTTTCTACAGAGAGCAGTGTAGATATTTCCATGTTCATACAGTTAGCGGTGTAGATATTTCCATGTTCATACAGAAAGCGGTGTAGATATTTCCATGTTCATACAGATGGCGGTGTAGATATTTCCATGTTCATAGAGATGGCAGTGTAGATATTTCCATGTTTATACTGATAGCAATGTAGATATTTCCATGTTTATAGAGATAGCGGTATAGATATTTCCATTGATATACAGATAGCTGTGTAGATATTTGCATGTTCATACAGATAGCGGTGTAGATATTTCCATGTTCATAAAGATAGCGGTGTAGATATTTCCATGTTCATACAGAAAGCGGTGTAGAAATTTCCATGTTTTACAGATAGCGGTGTAGATATTTCCATGTTCATACAGATAGCTGTGTAGATATTTCCATGTTCATACAGATAGCCGTGTAGATATTTCCATGTTCATACAGATGGCGGTGTAGATATTTACATGTTCATACAGATGGCCATGTAGATATTTCCATGTTCGTACGGATGGCAGTGTAGATATTTCCATGTTCATACAGGTGTCGGTGTAGATATTTCCATGTTCATACAGATAGCAGTGTAGTTATTTCCATGTTTATAGAGATAGCATTGTAGATATTTCCATTGATATACATATAGCTGTGTAGATATTTGCATGTTCATACAGATGGCGGTGTAGATATTTCCATGTTCGTACAGATTGCGGTGTAGATATTTCCATGTTCATACAGATTGCGGTGTAGATATTTCTATGTTCATACAGATAACGGTGTAGATATTTCCATGTTTATACAGATAGCGGTGTAGATATTTCCATGTTCACACAGTGAGCAGTGTACATATTTCCATGTTCATACAGATGGCGGTGTAGATATTTAGATGTTCATACAGATGGCGGTGTAGATATTTCCATGTTCATAGAGATGGCGGTGTAGATATTTCCGTGTTTATGCAGTTAGCGGTATAGATATTACTATGTTTATACAGAGGGTGGTGTAGATATTTCCATGTTTATAGAGATGGCGGTCTAGATATTTCCATGTTTATAGAGATAGTGGTGAAGTTATTTCCAAGTTTATAGAGACAGCATTGTAGATATTTCCATGTTTATACAGATAGCGGTGAAGATATTTCCATGTTTATACAGATAGCGGTGAAGATATTTCCATGTTTATACAGATAGCAGTGTAGATATTTCCATGTTTATAGAGATAGTGGTGTAGATAATTTCAATTTTATACAGATCGCAGTGTAGATATTTCCAAGTTCATACAGATAGCGGTGTAGATATTTCCACGATTATAGAGATGGCGGTGTAGATATATCCATGTTCATACAGATGGCGGTGTAGATATTTCAAAGTTTATGGAGATAGCGCGGTAGTTATTTCCATATTTATAGAGAAATCTCTGTAGATATTTCCATGTTCATGCAGATAGCGGTGTAGATATTTCCATGTTCATCCAGATGCCGGTGTAGATATATCCATGTTCATACAGATGGCGGTGAAGATATTTCCGTGTTCATACTGATGGCGGTATAGATATTTCCACGTTCATGCACATGGCGGTGTAGATATTTCCATGTTCATAGAGATGGCGGTGTAGATATTTCCATGTTCATACAAATGGCGGTGTAGATATTTCCATGTTCATAGAGATGGCGGTGTAGATATTTCATTGTTTTTACAGATAGCAGTGTAGTTATTTCCATGTTTATAGAGATAGCAGTGTAGATATTTCCATTGATATACAGATAGCTGTGTAGATATTTGCATGTTCATACAGATAGCGGTGTAGATATTTCCATCCTCATGCAGATAGCGGTGTAGATATTTCCATGTTCATACAGGTGGCGGTGTAGATATTTCCATGTTTATACAGATAGCAGTGTAGTTATTTCCATGATTATAGAGATAGCAGTGTAGATATTTCCGTTGATATGCAGATAGCTGTGTAGATATTTGCATGTTCATACAGATAGCGGTGTAGATATTTCCATATTCGTACAGATAGCGGTGTAGATATTTCGATTTTCATACAGAGAGCGGTGTAGATATTTCCATGTTCATACAGATAACCTTGTAGATATTTCCGTGTTCATGCAGTTAGCTGTGTAGCTATTTCCATGTTCATACAGATGGCGGTGTAGATATTTACATGTTCATACAGACGGCGGTGTAGGTATTTCCATGTTCGTACAGAAGGCGGTGTAGATATTTCCATGTTCATAGAGATGGCGGTGTGGATATATCCATGTTTCTGCAGATAGTGGTATAGGTATTTCCATGTTTATACAGGTGGTGGTGTAGATATTTCCATGTTTATAGAGATAGCGGTGTAGACATTTCCACGTTTATAGAGATGGCGGTGTAGATATTTCCATGTTTATGCAGATAGCGGTGTAGATATTTCCATGTTTATACAGATAGCGGTGTGGATATTTCCATGTTTATACAGATATTTGGGCAGATATTTCCATGTTTAAACAGATAGCGGTGTAGATATTTCCATCTTAATACAGATGGCGGTGTAGATATGTCCATGTTCGTACAGATGGCGGTGTAGATATTTCCATGTTCATACAGATGGCGGTGTAGATATTTCGAAGTTTATAGAGATAGCGCTGTAGTTATTTCCATATTTATAGAGAAGTCTCTGTAGATATTTCTATGTATATGCCGATAGCTGTGTAGATATTTCCATGTTCATGCAGATAGCGGTGTAGATATTTCCATGTTCATCCAGATGCCGGTGTAGATATATCCATGTTCATACAGATGGCGGTGAAGATATTTCCATGTTCATACAGATGGCGGTGTAGATATTTCCATGTTCATACACATGGCGGTGTAGATATTTCCATGTTCATAGAGATGGCGGTGTAGATATTTCCATGTTCATACAAATGGCGGTGTAGATATTTCCATGTTCATAGAGATGGTGGTGTAGATATTTCATTGTTTGTACAGATAGCAGTGTAGTTATTTCCATGTTTATAGATATAGCAGTGTAGATATTTCCATTGATATACAGATAGCTCTGTAGATATATGCATGTTCATAAAGATAGTGGTGTAGATATTTCCATGCTCATACAGTTAGCGGTGTAGATATTTCCATGCTCATACAGATAGCGGTGTAGATATTTTCATGTTCATACAGTTAGCGGTGTAGATATTTCCATGTTCATACAAATGGCGGTGTAGATATTTACATGTTCATACAGATGGCGGTGTAGATATTTCCATGTTCGCACGGATGGCAGTGTAGATATTTCCATGTTCATACAGGTGGCGGTGTAGATATTTCCATGTTTATACAGATAGCAGTGTAGTTATTTCCATGTTTTAGATTTAGCAGTGTAGCTATTTCCATTGATATACAGATAGCTGTGTAGATATTTGCATGTTCATTCAGATGGCGGTGTAGATATTTCGAAGTTTATAGAGATAGCGCTGCAGTTATTTCCATATTTATAGAGAAATCTGTGTAGATATTTCCATGTATATGCAGATAGGTGTGTAGATATTTCCATGTTCATGCAGATAGCGGTGTAGATATTTCCATGTTCATCCAGATTCCGGTGTAGATATATCCATGTTCATGCAGATAGCGGTGTAGATATTTCCATGTTCATACAGATGGCGGTGTAGATATTTCCATGTTAATACACATGGCGGCGTAGATATTTCCATGTTCATAGAGATGGCGATGTAGATATTTCCATGTTCATACAAATGGCGGTGTAGATATTTCCGTGTTCATAGAGATGGCAGTGTAGATATTTCCATGTTAATACACATAGCAGTGTAGTTATTTCCATGTTTATAGAGATAGCAGTGTAGATAATTCCACTGATATACAGATATCTGTGTAGACATTTGCATGTTCATACAGATAGCGGTGTAGATATTTCCGTGTTCATACAGATAGCGGTGTAGATATTTCCATGTTCATACAGTTAGCGGTGTAGATATTTCCATGTTCATACAGATGGCGGTGTAGATATTTCCATGTTCATGCAGATGGCGGTGTAGATATTTACATGTTCATACAGATGGCGGTGTAGATATTTCCATGTTCGTACGGATGGCAGTGTAGATATTTCCATGTTCATACAGGTTGCGGTGTAGATATTCCCATGTTTTTGCAGATAGCTGTGTGGTTATTTCCATGTTTTAGATTTAGCAGTGTAGCTATTTCCATTGATATACAGATAGCTGTGTAGATATTTGCATGTTCATTCAGATGGCGGTGTAGATATTTCGAAGTTTATAGAGATAGCGCTGCAGTTATTTCCATATTTATAGAGAAATCTGTGTAGATATTTCCATGTATATGCAGATAGGTGTGTAGATATTTCCATGTTCATGCAGATAGCGGTGTAGATATTTCCATGTTCATCCAGATTCCGGTGTAGATATATCCATGTTCATGCAGATAGCGGTGTAGATATTTCCATGTTCATACAGATGGCGGTGTAGATATTTCCATGTTAATACACATGGCGGCGTAGATATTTCCATGTTCATAGAGATGGCGATGTAGATATTTCCATGTTCATACAAATGGCGGTGTAGATATTTCCGTGTTCATAGAGATGGCAGTGTAGATATTTCCATGTTAATACACATAGCAGTGTAGTTATTTCCATGTTTATAGAGATAGCAGTGTAGATAATTCCATTGATATACAGATATCTGTGTAGACATTTGCATGTTCATACAGATAGCGGTGTAGATATTTCCGTGTTCATACAGATAGCGGTGTAGATATTTCCATGTTCATACAGTTAGCGGTGTAGATATTTCCATGTTCATACAGATGGCGGTGTAGATATTTCCATGTTCATGCAGATGGCGGTGTAGATATTTACATGTTCATACAGATGGCGGTGTAGATATTTCCATGTTCGTACGGATGGCAGTGTAGATATTTCCATGTTCATACAGGTTGCGGTGTAGATATTCCCATGTTTTTGCAGATAGCTGTGTAGTTATTTCCATGTTTATAGAGATAGCAGTGTAGATATTTCCAATGATATACGGATAGCTGTGTAGATATTTGCATGTTCATACAGATAGCGGTGTAGATATTTCCATGTTCATACAGATAGCGGTGTAGATATTTCCATGTTCATACACATTGCGGTGTAGATATTTCCATGTTCATACAGATAACGGTGTAGATATTTCCATGTTCATACAGATAGCGGTGTACATATTTCCATGTTCATACCAATAGCAGTGTAGATATTTCCATGTTCATACAGTTAGCGGTGTAGATATTTCCATGTTCATGCAGATAGCGGTGTAGATATTTCCATGTTCATCCAGATGCCGGTGTAGATATATCCATGTTCATACAGATGGCGGTGAAGATATTTCCATGTTCATACAGATGGCGGTGTAGATATTTCCATGTTCATACAAATGGCGGTGTAGATATTTCCATGTTCATACAGATGGCGGTGTAGATATTTCAGTGTTCATACAAATGGCGGTGTCGACATTTCCATGTTCATAGAGATGGCGGTGTACATATTTCCATGTTTATGCAGATAGTGGTATAGGTATTTAAATGTTTATACAGATGGTGGTGTAGATATTTCCATGTTTATAGAGATGGCGGTCTAGATATTTCCAAGTTTATAGAGATAGTGGTGTAGTTATTTCCAAGTTTATAGAGACAGCGTTGTAGATATTTACATGTTTATAAAGATAGCGGTGAAGATATTTCCATGTTTATACAGATAGCAATGTAGATATTTCCATGTTTATACATACAGCAGTGTAGATATTTCCATGTTTATAGAGATAGTGGTGAAGATAGTTTCAATTTTATACAGATAGCAGTGTAGATATTTCCAAGTTCATACAGATAGCAGTGTAGATATTTCCACATTTATAGAGATGGCGGTGTAGATATTTCCATGTTCATACAGATGGCGGTGTAGATATTTCCATGTTCGTACAGGTGGCGGTGTAGATATTTCCATGTTTATACAGATAGCAGTGTAGATATTTACATGTTTATAGAGATAGTGGTGTAGATAATTTCAATTTTATACCGAGAGCAGTGTAGATATTTCCAAGTTCATACAGATAGCGATGTAGTTATTTCCACGTTTATAGAGATGGCGATGTAGATATTTCCATGTTCATGCAGATGGCGGTGTAGATATTTCCATGTTCATACAAATGGCGGTGTAGATATATCCATGTTCATAGAGATGGCGGTGTAGATATTTCCATGTTCATACAAATGTCGGTGTAGATATTTCCATGTTCATAGAGATGGCGGTGTAGATATTTCCATGTTTATACAGATAGCAGTGTAGTTATTTCCATGTTCATTGAGATAGAAGAGTAGATATTTCCATTGATATACACATAGCTGTGTAGATATTTGCATGTTCATACTGATAGCGGTGTTGATATTTCCATCTTTGTACAGATAGCGGTGTAGATATTTCCATGTTCATACAGATAGCGGTGTAGATATTTCCATGTTCATACAGATAGCGGTGAAGATATTTCCATGGTCATACAGTTACCGGTTTAGATATTTCCATGTCCATAGAGATGGCCGTGTAGATATTTACATGTTCATACAGATGGCGGTGTAGATATTTCCATGTTCGTACAGATGGCCGTGTAGATATTTCCATGTTCTTAGAGATGGTGGTGTAGATATTTCCATGTTTATGCAGATAGCGGTATAGATATTTCCATGTTTATACAGATGGTGGTGTAGATATTTCCATGTTTATAGAGATGGCTGTCTAGGTATTTCCATGTTTATAGAGATAGCGGTGTAGTTATTTCCAAGTTTATAAAGACAGTGTTGTAGAGGTTTCCATGCTTATACAGATAGCGGTGTAGTTATTTTCATGTTTATACAGATAACAGTGTAGATATTTCCATGTTTATAGAGATACTGGTGTAGATAATTTCAATTTTATACAGGAAGCAGTGTAGATATTTCCAAGTTCATACAGATAGCGGTGTAGATATTTCCACATTTATAGAGATGGCGGTGTAGATATTTCCATGTTCATACAGATGGCGGTGTAGATATTTCCATGTTTATAGAGATGGCGGTGTAGATATTTCCATGTTTACACAGATGGCGGAGTAGATATTTCCAGGTTTAAACAGACAGAGGTGTAGACATTTCCATGTTAACACAGATAGCGTTATGGATATTTCCATGTTTATGCAGATAGCGGTGTAGATATTTCCATGTTTATACAGATAGCGGTGCGGATATTTCCATGTTTATAGAGATAGTTGGGCAGATATTTCCATGTTTATACAGATAGTGGTGTAGATATTTATATCTTAATACAGATGGCATTGTAGATATGTCCATGTTCGTACAGATGGCGGTGTAGTTATTTCCATGTTCATACAGATGGCGGTGTAGATATTTCGATGTTTATGGAGATAGCGCTGTAGTTATTTCCATATTTATAGAGAAATCTGTGTAGATATTTCCATGTATATGCAGATAGCTGTGTAGATATTTCCATGTAAATGCAGATAGCCGTATAGTTATTTCCATCTTCATCCAGATGCTGGTGTAGATATATCCATGCTCATACAGATGGCGGTGAAGATATTTCCATGTTCATACAGATGGTGGTGTAGATATTTCCATGTTGATTCAAAGGGCGGTGTAGATATTTCCATGTTCATAGAGATGGCGGTGTAGATATTTCCATGTTCATACAAATGGCGGTGTGGATATTTCCATGTTCATAGAGATGGCGGTGTAGATATTTCCATGTTTATACAGATAGCAGTGTAGTTATTTCCATGTTTATAGAGATAGTAGTGTAGATATTTCCATTGATATACAGCTAGCTGTTTAGATATTTGCATGTTCATACAGATAGCGGTGTAGATATTTCCATGTTCATACAGATAGCGGTGTAGATATTCCATGTTCATGCAGATAGCGGTGTAGATATTTCCTTGTCCATACAGTTAGCGGTGTAGATATTTCCATGCTCATACAGATGGCGGTGTTGATATTTACATGTTCATACAGGTGGGGGTTTAGATATTTCCATGTTCGTACGGATGGCAGTATAGATATTTGCATGTTCATACAGGTGGCGGTGTAGATATTTCCATGTTTATACAGATAGCAGTGTAGTTTTTTCCATGTTTATAGAGATAGCAGTGTAGATATTTCCATTGATAAACAGATAGCTGTGTAGTAATGTGTATGTTCATACAGATAGCGGTGTAGATATTTCCATGTTCGTACAGATAGCGGTGTAGATATTTCCATGTTCATACAGATAGCGGTGTAGATATTTCCACGTTTATAGAGATGGCGGTGTAGATATTTCCATGTTCATAGAGATGGCAGTGTAGATATTTCCATGTTTTTAGATATGGCGGTGTAGATATTTTCACGTTTACAGAGATGGCGGTGGAGATATTTCCATGTTTACAAAGATAGCGGTGCAGACATTTCCATGTTTACACAGATAGCGGTGTGGATATTTCCATGTTTATGCAGATAGCGGTGTAGATAATTCCATGTTTATACAGATAGCGGTGCGGATATTTCCATGTTTACACAGATATTTGGGCAGATATTTCCATGTTTAAACAGATAGCGGTGTAGATATTTCCAACTTAATACAGATGACGGTGTAGATATGTCCATGTTCATACAGATGGCGGTGTAGATATTTCCATGTTCATACAGATGGCGGTGTAGATATTTCGAAGTTTATAGAGATAGCGCTGTAGTTATTTCCATATTTATAGAGAAATCTCTGTAGATATTTCCATGTATATGCAGATAGCTGTGTAGATACTTCCATGTTCATGCAGATAGCGGTGCAGATATTTCCATGTTCATCCAGATGCCGGTGTAGATACTTCCATGTTCATGCAGATATCGGTGCAGATATTTCCATGTTCATCCAGATGCCGGTGTAGATATATCCATGTTCATACAGATGGCGGTGAAGATATTTCCATGTTCATACAGATGGCGGTGTAGATATTTCCATGTTCATACAGTTAGCGGTGTAGATATTTAGATGTTTTTAGAGATGGTGGTGTAGACATTTTCATGTTTACACAGATGGCGGTGTAGATATTTCCATGTTTATACAGATAGCAGTGTAGTTATTTCCATGTTTATAGAGATAGCAATGCAGATATTTCCATTGGTATACATATAGCTGTGTAGATATTTGCATGTTCATACTGATAGCGATGTAGATATTTCCATGTTCGTACAGATAGCGGTGTAGATTTTTCCATGTTTACACAGATAGCGGTGTAGACATTTCCATGTTTACACAGATAGCGGTGTGGATATTTCCATGTTTATGCAGATAGCGGTGTAGATATTTCCATGTTTATACAGATAGCGGTGCGGATATTTCCATGTTTATACAGATAGTTGGGCAGATATTTCTAGGTTTATACAGATAGCAGTGTAGATATTTCCATCTTAATACAGATGGCGGTGCAGATATGTCTATGTTCGTACAGATGGCGGTGTATATATTTCCATTTTCATACAGTTGGTGGTGTAGATATTTCGAAGTTTATAGAGATAGCGCTGTAGTTATTTCCATATTTATAGAGAAATCTGGGTAGATATTTCCATGTATATGCAGATAGCTGTGTAGATATTTCCATGTTCATGCAGATAGCGGTGTAGATATTTCCATGTTCATCCAGATGCCGTTGTAGATATATCCATGTTCATACAGATGGCGGTGAAGATATTTCCATGTTCATACAGATGGCGGTGTAGATATTTCCATGTTCATACACATGGCGGTGTAGATATTTCCATGTTCATAGAGATGGCGGTGTAGATATTTCCATGTTCGTACGGATGGCAGTGTAGATATTTTCATGTTCGTACAGGTAGTGGTGTAGATATTTCCATGTTTATACAGATAGCAATGTAGATATTTCCATTGATATGCAGATAGCTGTGTAGATATTTGCATGTTCGTACAGATAGCGGTGTAGATATTTCCATGTTCATATAGATAGCGGTGTAGATATTTCCATGTTCATACAGATAACGGTGTAGATATTTCCATGTTCATACAGAAAACGGTGTAGGTATTTCCATGTTCATACAGTTAGCGGTGTAGATATTTCCATGTTCGTACAGATGGCGGTGTAGATATTTCCATGTTCATAGAGATGGCGGTGTAGATATTTCCATATTTATGCAGATAGCGGTATAGATATTTCAATGTTTATACGGATGGTGGTGTACATATTTCCATGTTTATAGAGATGGCGGTCTAGATATTTCCATATTTATAGAGATAGTGGTGTAGTTATTTCCAAGTTTATAGAGACAGCGTTGTAGATATTTCCATGTTTATACAGATAGCGGTGAAGGTATTTCCATGTTTATACAGATAGCGGTGTAGATATTTCCATGTTTATACAGATAGCAGTGTAGATATTTCCATGTTTATAGAGATAGTTGTGTAGATAATTTCAATTTTATACAGATAGCAGTGTAGATATTTCCAAGTTCATACAAATAGCGGTGTAGATATTTCCACGTTTATACAGATGGCGGTGTAGATATTTCCATGTTCATACAGATGGCGGTGTAGATATTTCCATGTTTTTAGAGATGGCGGTGCAGATATTTTCATGATTACACGGATGGCGGTGTAGATATTTCCATGTTTACACAGATAGCGGTGTAGACATTTCCATGTTTACACAGATAGCGGTGTGGGTATTTCCATGTTTATGCAGATAGCGGTGTAGATATTTCCATGTTTATACAGATATCGGTGCGGATATTTCCATGTTTATACAGATAGTTGGGCAGAGATTTCCATGTTTATACAGATAGCGGTGTAGATATTTCCATCTTAATACAGAAGGCGGTGTAGATATGTCTATGTTCGTAAAGATGGCGGTGTAGATATTTCCATGTTCATACAGATGGCGGTGCAGATATTTCGAAGTTTATACAGATAGCGCTGTACTTATTTCCATATTTATAGAGAAATCTGTGTAGATATTTCCATGTATATTCAGATAGCTGTGTAGATATTTCCATGTTCATGCAGATAGCGGTGTAGATATTTCCACGTTCATCCAGATGCCGATGTAGACATATCCGTATTCATACAGATTGCGGTGAAGATATTTCCAAGTTCATACAGATGGCGGTGTAGATATTTCCATGTTCATACACATGGCGGTGTAGATATTTCCATGTTCATAGAGATGGAGGTGTAGATATTTCCATGTTCATACAAATGGCGGTGTAGATATTTCCATGTTCATAGAGATGGCGCTGTAGATATTTCCATGTTTATACAGAGAGCAGTGTAGTTATTTCCATGTTTATAGAGATAGCAGTGTAGATATTTTAGGTGATATACAGATAGCTGTGTAGATATTTGCATGTTCAGACAGATAGCGGTGTAGATATTTCCATGTTAATACTGATAGCGGTGTAGATATTTCCATGTTCACTCAGTTAGCGGTTTAGATATTTCCATGTTCATACAGATGGCGGTGTAGATATTTCCATGTTCATACAGATGGCGGTGTAGATATTTCGAAGTTTATAGAGATAGCGCTGCCGTTATTTCCATATTTATAGAGAAATCTGTGTAGATATTTCCATGTATATGCAGATAGCTGTGTAGATATTTCCATGTTCATGCAGATAGCGGTGTAGATATTTCAACGTTCATCCAGATGCCGGTGTGGATATATCCATGTTCATACAGATGGCGGTGAAGATATTTCCATGTTCATAAAAATGGCGGTGTAGATATTTCCATGTTCTTACACATGGCGGTGTAGATATTTCCATGTTCATAGAGATGGCGATGTAGATATTTCCATGTTCATACAAATGGCGGTGTAGATATTTCCATTTTCATAGAGATGGCGGTGTAGATATTTCGATGTTTATACAGATAGCAGTGTAGTTATTTCCATGTTTATAGACATAGCAGTGTAGATATTTCCATTGATATACAGATAGCTGTGTAGATATTTGCATGTTCATACAGATAGCGGTGTAGATATTTCCATGTTAATACTGATAGCGGTGTAGATATTTCCATGTTCACACAGTTAGCGGTGTAGATATTTCTATGTTCATACTGATGGCGGTGTAGATATTTCCATGTTCATACAGATGGCAGTGTAGATATTTCCATGTTCATACAGGTGGCGGTGTAGATATTCCCATGTTTTTACAGATAGCTGTGTAGTTATTTCCATGTTTATAGAGATAGCAGTGTAGATATTTCCATTGATATACAGATAGCTGTGTAGATATTTGCATGTTCATACAGATAGCGGTGTAGATATTTCCATGTTTATACAGATAGCAGTGTAGATATTTACATGTTTATAGAGATAGTGGTGTAGATAATTTCAATTTTATACCGAGAGCAGTGTAGATATTTCCAAGTTCATACAGATAGCGATGTAGTTATTTCCACGTTTATAGAGATGGCGATGTAGATATTTCCATGTTCATGCAGATGGCGGTGTAGATATTTCCATGTTCATACAAATGGCGGTGTAGATATATCCATGTTCATAGAGATGGCGGTGTAGATATTTCCATGTTCATACAAATGTCGGTGTAGATATTTCCATGTTCATAGAGATGGCGGTGTAGATATTTCCATGTTTATACAGATAGCAGTGTAGTTATTTCCATGTTCATTGAGATAGAAGAGTAGATATTTCCATTGATATACACATAGCTGTGTAGATATTTGCATGTTCATACTGATAGCGGTGTTGATATTTCTTCTTTGTACAGATAGCGGTGTAGATATTTCCATGTTCATACAGATAGCGGTGTAGATATTTCCATGTTCATACAGATATTGGTGTAGATATTTCCATGTTCATACAGATAGCGGTGAAGATATTTCCATGGTCATACAGTTACCGGTTTAGATATTTCCATGTCCATAGAGATGGCCGTGTAGATATTTACATGTTCATACAGATGGCGGTGTAGATATTTCCATGTTCGTACAGATGGCCGTGTAGATATTTCCATGTTCTTAGAGATGGTGGTGTAGATATTTCCATGTTTATGCAGATAGCGGTATAGATATTTCCATGTTTATACAGATGGTGGTGTAGATATTTCCATGTTTATAGAGATGGCTGTCTAGGTATTTCCATGTTTATAGAGATAGCAGTGTAGTTATTTCCAAGTTTATAAAGACAGTGTTGTAGATGTTTCCATGCTTATAGAGATAGCGGTGTAGTTATTTTCATGTTTATACAGATAACAGTGTAGATATTTCCATGTTTATAGAGATACTGGTGTAGATAATTTCAATTTTATACAGGAAGCAGTGTAGATATTTCCAAGTTCATACAGATAGCGGTGTAGATATTTCCACATTTATAGAGATGGCGGTGTAGATATTTCCATGTTCATACAGATGGCGGTGTAGATATTTCCATGTTTATAGAGATGGCGGTGTAGATATTTCCATGTTTACACAGATGGCGGAGTAGATATTTCCAGGTTTAAACAGACAGAGGTGTAGACATTTCCATGTTAACACAGATAGCGTTATGGATATTTCCATGTTTATGCAGATAGCGGTGTAGATATTTCCATGTTTATACAGATAGCGGTGCGGATATTTCCATGTTTATAGAGATAGTTGGGCAGATATTTCCATGTTTATACAGATAGTGGTGTAGATATTTATATCTTAATACAGATGGCATTGTAGATATGTCCATGTTCGTACAGATGGCGGTGTAGTTATTTCCATGTTCATACAGATGGCGGTGTAGATATTTCGATGTTTATGGAGATAGCGCTGTAGTTATTTCCATATTTATAGAGAAATCTGTGTAGATATTTCCATGTATATGCAGATAGCTGTGTAGATATTTCCATGTAAATGCAGATAGCCGTATAGTTATTTCCATCTTCATCCAGATGCTGGTGTAGATATATCCATGCTCATACAGATGGCGGTGAAGATATTTCCATGTTCATACAGATGGCGGTGTAGATATTTCCATGTTGATTCAAAGGGCGGTGTAGATATTTCCATGTTCATAGAGATGGCGGTGTAGATATTTCCATGTTCATACAAATGGCGGTGTGGATATTTCCATGTTCATAGAGATGGCGGTGTAGATATTTCCATGTTTATACAGATAGCAGTGTAGTTATTTCCATGTTTATAGAGATAGTAGTGTAGATATTTCCATTGATATACAGCTAGCTGTTTAGATATTTGCATGTTCATACAGATAGCGGTGTAGATATTTCCATGTTCATACAGATAGCGGTGTAGATATTCCATGTTCATGCAGATAGCGGTGTAGATATTTCCTTGTCCATACAGTTAGCGGTGTAGATATTTCCATGCTCATACAGATGGCGGTGTTGATATTTACATGTTCATACAGATGGTGGTTTAGATATTTCCATGTTCGTACGGATGGCAGTATAGGTATTTGCATGTTCATACAGGTGGCGGTGTAGATATTTCCATGTTTACACAGATAGCGGTGTAGACATTTCCATGTTTACACAGATAGCGGTGTGGGTATTTCCATGTTTATGCAGATAGCGGTGTAGATATTTCCATGTTTATACAGATATCGGTGCGGATATTTCCATGTTTATACAGATAGTTGGGCAGAGATTTCCATGTTTATACAGATAGCGGTGTAGATATTTCCATCTTAATACAGAAGGCGGTGTAGATATGTCTATGTTCGTAAAGATGGCGGTGTAGATATTTCCATGTTCATACAGATGGCGGTGCAGATATTTCGAAGTTTATACAGATAGCGCTGTACTTATTTCCATATTTATAGAGAAATCTGTGTAGATATTTCCATGTATATTCAGATAGCTGTGTAGATATTTCCATGTTCATGCAGATAGCGGTGTAGATATTTCCACGTTCATCCAGATGCCGATGTAGACATATCCGTATTCATACAGATTGCGGTGAAGATATTTCCAAGTTCATACAGATGGCGGTGTAGATATTTCCATGTTCATACACATGGCGGTGTAGATATTTCCATGTTCATAGAGATGGAGGTGTAGATATTTCCATGTTCATACAAATGGCGGTGTAGATATTTCCATGTTCATAGAGATGGCGCTGTAGATATTTCCATGTTTATACAGAGAGCAGTGTAGTTATTTCCATGTTTATAGAGATAGCAGTGTAGATATTTTAGGTGATATACAGATAGCTGTGTAGATATTTGCATGTTCAGACAGATAGCGGTGTAGATATTTCCATGTTAATACTGATAGCGGTGTAGATATTTCCATGTTCACTCAGTTAGCGGTTTAGATATTTCCATGTTCATACAGATGGCGGTGTAGATATTTCCATGTTCATACAGATGGCGGTGTAGATATTTCGAAGTTTATAGAGATAGCGCTGCCGTTATTTCCATATTTATAGAGAAATCTGTGTAGATATTTCCATGTATATGCAGATAGCTGTGTAGATATTTCCATGTTCATGCAGATAGCGGTGTAGATATTTCAACGTTCATCCAGATGCCGGTGTGGATATATCCATGTTCATACAGATGGCGGTGAAGATATTTCCATGTTCATAAAAATGGCGGTGTAGATATTTCCATGTTCTTACACATGGCGGTGTAGATATTTCCATGTTCATAGAGATGGCGATGTAGATATTTCCATGTTCATACAAATGGCGGTGTAGATATTTCCATTTTCATAGAGATGGCGGTGTAGATATTTCGATGTTTATACAGATAGCAGTGTAGTTATTTCCATGTTTATAGACATAGCAGTGTAGATATTTCCATTGATATACAGATAGCTGTGTAGATATTTGCATGTTCATACAGATAGCGGTGTAGATATTTCCATGTTAATACTGATAGCGGTGTAGATATTTCCATGTTCACACAGTTAGCGGTGTAGATATTTCTATGTTCATACTGATGGCGGTGTAGATATTTCCATGTTCATACAGATGGCAGTGTAGATATTTCCATGTTCATACAGGTGGCGGTGTAGATATTCCCATGTTTTTACAGATAGCTGTGTAGTTATTTCCATGTTTATAGAGATAGCAGTGTAGATATTTCCATTGATATACAGATAGCTGTGTAGATATTTGCATGTTCATACAGATAGCGGTGTAGATATTTCCATGTTTATACAGATAGCAGTGTAGATATTTACATGTTTATAGAGATAGTGGTGTAGATAATTTCAATTTTATACCGAGAGCAGTGTAGATATTTCCAAGTTCATACAGATAGCGATGTAGTTATTTCCACGTTTATAGAGATGGCGATGTAGATATTTCCATGTTCATGCAGATGGCGGTGTAGATATTTCCATGTTCATACAAATGGCGGTGTAGATATATCCATGTTCATAGAGATGGCGGTGTAGATATTTCCATGTTCATACAAATGTCGGTGTAGATATTTCCATGTTCATAGAGATGGCTGTGTAGATATTTCCATGTTTATACAGATAGCAGTGTAGTTATTTCCATGTTCATTGAGATAGAAGAGTAGATATTTCCATTGATATACACATAGCTGTGTAGATATTTGCATGTTCATACTGATAGCGGTGTTGATATTTCTTCTTTGTACAGATAGCGGTGTAGATATTTCCATGTTCATACAGATAGCGGTGTAGATATTTCCATGTTCATACAGATATTGGTGTAGATATTTCCATGTTCATACAGATAGCGGTGAAGATATTTCCATGGTCATACAGTTACCGGTTTAGATATTTCCATGTCCATAGAGATGGCCGTGTAGATATTTACATGTTCATACAGATGGCGGTGTAGATATTTCCATGTTCGTACAGATGGCCGTGTAGATATTTCCATGTTCTTAGAGATGGTGGTGTAGATATTTCCATGTTTATGCAGATAGCGGTATAGATATTTCCATGTTTATACAGATGGTGGTGTAGATATTTCCATGTTTATAGAGATGGCTGTCTAGGTATTTCCATGTTTATAGAGATAGCGGTGTAGTTATTTCCAAGTTTATAAAGACAGTGTTGTAGATGTTTCCATGCTTATAGAGATAGCGGTGTAGTTATTTTCATGTTTATACAGATAACAGTGTAGATATTTCCATGTTTATAGAGATACTGGTGTAGATAATTTCAATTTTATACAGGAAGCAGTGTAGATATTTCCAAGTTCATACAGATAGCGGTGTAGATATTTCCACATTTATAGAGATGGCGGTGTAGATATTTCCATGTTCATACAGATGGCGGTGTAGATATTTCCATGTTTATAGAGATGGCGGTGTAGATATTTCCATGTTTACACAGATGGCGGAGTAGATATTTCCAGGTTTAAACAGACAGAGGTGTAGACATTTCCATGTTAACACAGATAGCGTTATGGATATTTCCATGTTTATGCAGATAGCGGTGTAGATATTTCCATGTTTATACAGATAGCGGTGCGGATATTTCCATGTTTATAGAGATAGTTGGGCAGATATTTCCATGTTTTTACAGATAGTGGTGTAGATATTTATATCTTAATACAGATGGCATTGTAGATATGTCCATGTTCGTACAGATGGCGGTGTAGTTATTTCCATGTTCATACAGATGGCGGTGTAGATATTTCGATGTTTATGGAGATAGCGCTGTAGTTATTTCCATATTTATAGAGAAATCTGTGTAGATATTTCCATGTATATGCAGATAGCTGTGTAGATATTTCCATGTAAATGCAGATAGCCGTATAGTTATTTCCATCTTCATCCAGATGCTGGTGTAGATATATCCATGCTCATACAGATGGCGGTGAAGATATTTCCATGTTCATACAGATGGCGGTGTAGATATTTCCATGTTGATTCAAAGGGCGGTGTAGATATTTCCATGTTCATAGAGATGGCGGTGTAGATATTTCCATGTTCATACAAATGGCGGTGTGGATATTTCCATGTTCATAGAGATGGCGGTGTAGATATTTCCATGTTTATACAGATAGCAGTGTAGTTATTTCCATGTTTATAGAGATAGTAGTGTAGATATTTCCATTGATATACAGCTAGCTGTTTAGATATTTGCATGTTCATACAGATAGCGGTGTAGATATTTCCATGTTCATACAGATAGCGGTGTAGATATTCCATGTTCATGCAGATAGCGGTGTAGATATTTCCTTGTCCATACAGTTAGCGGTGTAGATATTTCCATGCTCATACAGATGGCGGTGTTGATATTTACATGTTCATACAGATGGTGGTTTAGATATTTCCATGTTCGTACGGATGGCAGTATAGGTATTTGCATGTTCATACAGGTGGCGGTGTAGATATTTCCATGTTTATACAGATAGCAGTGTAGTTTTTTCCATGTTTATAGAGATAGCAGTGTAGATATTTCCATTGATAAACAGATAGCTGTGTAGTAATGTGTATGTTCATACAGATAGCGGTGTAGATATTTCCATGTTCGTACAGATAGCGGTGTAGATATTTCCATGTTCATACAGATAGCGGTGTAGATATTTCCACGTTTATAGAGATGGTGGTGTAGATATTTCCATGTTCATAGAGATGGCAGTGTAGATATTTCCATGTTTTTAGATATGGCGGTGTAGATATTTTCACGTTTACAGAGATGGCGGTGGAGATATTTCCATGTTTACAAAGATAGCGGTGCAGACATTTCCATGTTTACACAGATAGCGGTGTGGATATTTCCATGTTTATGCAGATAGCGGTGTAGATATTTCCATGTTTATACAGATAGCGGTGCGGATATTTCCATGTTTACACAGATATTTGGGGAGATATTTCCATGTTTAAACAGATAGCGGTGTAGATATTTCCAACTTAATACAGATGACGGTGTAGATATGTCCATGTTCATACAGATGGCGGTGTAGATATTTCCATGTTCATACAGATGGCGGTGTAGATATTTCGAAGTTTATAGAGATAGCGCTGTAGTTATTTCCATATTTATAGAGAAATCTGTGTAGATATTTCCATGTATATTCAGATAGCTGTGTAGATATTTCCATGTTCATGCAGATAGCAGTGTAGATATTTCCATGTTCATCCAGATGCTAGTGTACATATATCCGTGTTCATACAGATGGCGGTGAAGATATTTCCATGTTCATACAGATGGTGGTGTATATATTTCCATGTTCATACAGATGGTGGTGTAGATCTTTCCATGTTCATAAAAATGGCGGTGTAGATAGTTCCATGTTCATAGAGATGGCGGTGTAGATATTTCCATGTTCATACAAATGGCGGTGTAGATATTTCCATGTTCATAGAGATGGCGGTGTAGATATTTCCATATTTATAGAGATATCAGTGTAGTTATTTCCATGTTTATAGAGATAGCAGTGTAGATGTTTCCATTGATATACAGATAGCTGTGTAGATATTTGCATGTTCATAGAGATAGCGGTGTAGATATTTCCATGTTCATAAAGATAGCGGTGTAGATATTTCCATGTTCATACAGATAGCGGTGAAGATATT
This sequence comes from Gorilla gorilla gorilla, assembly GCF_029281585.2. Classification (NCBI taxonomy): domain Eukaryota; kingdom Metazoa; phylum Chordata; class Mammalia; order Primates; family Hominidae; genus Gorilla; species Gorilla gorilla. The sequence continues at coordinate 7,309,473 of NC_073239.2, read as the reverse complement.
TCCATGTTCATACAGATAGCGGTGTAGATATTTCCATGTTCATACAGATAGCGGTGTAGATATTTCCTTGTTCATACAGTTAGCGGTATAGATATTTCCATGTTCGTACAGACGGCGGTGTAGATATTTACATGTTCATATAGATGGCGGTGTAGATATTTCCATGTTGATACAGATAGCGGTGTAGATATTTCCATGTTCATACAGATAGCGGTGTAGATATTTCCATGTTCATACAGATAGCGGCGTAGATATTTCGGTGTTCATACCAATAGAGGTGAAGACATTTCCATGTTCATACATTTAGCGGTGTAGATATTACCATGTTCATACAGATGGCGGTGAAGATATTCATATCTTCATACAGATGGCGGTGTAGATATTTCCATGTTCATAGAGATGGCGGAGTAGATATTTCCATGTTTGTACAGATAGCAGTGTAGTTATTTCCATGTTTATAGAGATACCAGTATGGATATTTCCATTGATATACAGATAGCTGTGTAGATATTTGCATTTTCATACAGATAGCGGTGTAGATATTTCCATGTTCATACAGATAGCAGTGTAGATATTTCCATGTTCATACAGATAGCGGTGTAGATATTTCCATGTTCATACAGATAGCGGTGTAGATATTTCCGTGTTCATACACATAGCGGTGTAGATATTTCCATGTTCATACAGATAGCGGTGTAGATATTTCCGTGTTCATACAGATAGCGGTATAGATATTTCCATGTTCATACAGATAGCGGTGTAGATATTTCCATGTTCATACCAATAGCGGTACAGATATTTCCATGTTCATACCAATAGCGGTGTAGACATTTCCATGTTCATACAGTTAGCGGTGTAGATATTTCCATGTTCATACAGATGGCGGTGTAGATATTTCCAAGTTCATACAGATGGCGGTGTAGATATTTCCAAGTTCGTACGGATGGCAGTGTAGATATTTCCATGTTCATACAGGTGGCGGTGTAGATATTTCCATGTTTATACCGATAGCAGTGTAGTTATTTCCATGTTTATAGAGATAGCTGTGTAGATATTTCCATTGATATACAGATAGCTGTGTAGATATTTGCATGTTCATACAGATAGCGGTGTAGATATTTCCATGTTCGTACAGATAGCGGTGTAGATACTTCCATGTTCCTACAGATAACGGTGTAGATATTTCCATGTTCCTACAGATAGTGGTGTAGATATTTCCATGTTCATGCAGTTAGCGGTGTAGATATTTCCATGTTCATACAGATGGCGGTGTAGATATTTACATGTTCATACAGATGGTGGTGTAGGTATTTCCATGTTCATACAAACGGCGGTGTAGATATTTCCATGTTCATAGAGATGGCAGTGTAGATAATTCCATGTTCATACAAATGGCGGTGTAGATATTTCCATGTTCATACAGATAGCGGTGTAGATATTTCCATGTTCATACAGATAGCGGTGTAGATATTTCCATGTTCATACAGATAGCCGTGTAGATATTTCCATGTTCATACAGATAGCGGTGTAGATATTTCCATGTTCATACAGATAGCGGTGTAGATATTTCCAAGTTCATACAGATGGCGGTGTAGATATTTCCATGTTCATACAGATGGCGGTGTAGATATTTCCATGTTCATACAGATGGCGGTGTAGATATTTCCATGTCCATACCAATAGCGGTGTAGATATTTCCATGTTCATACAGTTAGCGGTGTAGATATTTCCATGTTCATACAGATGGCGGTGTAGATATTTACATGTTCATACAGAAGGCGGTGTAGGTATTTCCATGTTCGTACGGATGGCAGTGTAGATATTTCCATGTTCATACAGGAGGCGGTGTAGATATTTCCATGTTTATACAGATAGCAGTGTAGTTATTTCCATGTTTACAGAGACAGCTGTGTAGATATTTCCATTGATATACAGATAGCTGTGTAGATATTTGCATGTTCATACAGATAGCGGTGTATATATTTCCATGATCGTACAGATATCGGTGTAGATATTTCCATGTTCATACAGATAGCGGTGTAGATATTTCCATGTTCATACAGATAGCGGTGTAGATATTTCCATGTTCATACAGTTAGCGGTGTAGATATTTCCATGTTCATACAGATGGCGGTGTAGATATTTACATGTTCATACAGATGGCGGTATAGGTATTTCCATGTTCGTACAGATGGCGGTGTAGATATTTCCATGTTCATAGAGATGGCGGTATAGGTATTTCCATGTTCGTACAGATGGCGGTGCAGATATTTCCATGTTCATAGAGATGGCGGTGTAGATATTTCCATGTTTATGCAGATAGCGGTATAGATATTTCCATGTTTCTACAGATGGAGAAGTAGATATTTCCATGTTTATAGAGATGGCGGTCTAGATATTTCCATGTTTACAGAGATAGTGGTGTAGTTATTTCCAAGTTTATGGAGACAGCGTTGTAGATATTTCCATGTTTATACAGATAGCGGTGAAGATATTTCCATGTTTATACAGATAGTGGTGTAGATATTTCCATGTTTATACAGATAGCAGTGTAGATATTTCCATGTTTATAGAGATAGTGGTGTAGATAATTTCAATTTTATACAGAGAGCAGTGTAGATATTTCCAAGTTCATACAGATAGCGGTGTAGCTATTTCCACGTTTATAGAGATGGCGGTGTAGATGTTTCCATGTTCATACAGAGGACGGTGTAGATATTTCCATGTTTATAGGGATGGCGGTGTAGATATTTTCATGTTTTCACAGATGGTGGTGTAGATATTTCCATGTTTACACGGTTAGCGGTGTAGACATTTCCATGTTTACACAGATAGCGGTGTGGATATTTCCATGTTTATGCAGATAGCAGTGTAGATATTTCCATGTTTATACAGATAGCGGTGCGGATATTTCCATGTTTATTCAGATAGCGGTGCGGATATTTCCATGTTTATACAGATAGTTGGGCAGATATTTCCATGTTTATACAGATAGTTGGGCAGATATTTCCATGTTTATACAGATAGCGGTGTAGATATTTCCATCTTAATACAGATGGCGGTGTAGATATGTCCATGTTCATACAGATGGCAGTGTAGATATTTCCACGTTTATAGGGATGGCGGTGTAGATATTTCCATGTTCATACAGATGGCAGTGTAGATATTTCCATGTTTATAGACTTGGCGTTGTAGATATTTTCATGTTTACACAGATGGCGGTGTAGATATTTCCATGTTTACACAGATAGCGGTGTAGACATTTCCATGTTTACACAGATAGCGGTGCGGTTATTTCCGTGTTTATACAGATAGTTGGACAGATATTTCCATGTTTATACAGATTGCGGTGTAGTTATTTCCATCATAATACAGATGGCGGTGTAGATATGTCCATGTTCGTACAGATTGCGGTGTAGATATTTCCATGTACATACAGATGGCGGTGTAGATATGTCAAAGTTTATAGATATAGCGCTGTAATTATTTCCATATTTATAGAGAAATCTGTGTAGATATTTCCATATATATGCAGATAGCTGTGTAGATATTTCCATGTTCATGCAGATAGCAGTGTAGATATTTCCATGTTCCTACAGATAGCGGTGTAGATATTTCCATGTTCAAACAGTTAGCGGTGTAGATATTTCCATGTTCATACAGATGGCGGTGTAGATATTTCCATGTTCATACAGATGGCGGTGTAGATATTTCCATGTTCATACAGATGGCGGTGTAGATATTTCCATGTTTATGCAGATAGCAGTGTAGATATTTCCATGTTCATACAGATGGCGGTGTAGATATTTCCATGTTCGTATGGATGGCAGTGTAGATATTTCCATGTTCATACAGGTGGCGGTATAGATATTTCCATGTTTATACTGATGGTGGTGTAGATATTTCCATGTTTATAGAGATGGCGGTGTAGATATTTCCATGCTTATAGAGATAGTGGTGTAGTTATTTCCAAGTTTATAGAGACGGCGTTGTAGATATTTCCATGTTTATACAGATAGCGGTGAAGATATTTCCATGTTTATACAGATAGCGGTGTAGATATTTCCATGTTTATACAGATAGCGGTGTAGATATTTCCATGTTTATACAGATAGCGGTGTAGATATTTCCATGTTTATAGACATAGTGGTGTAGATAATTCCAATTTTATACAGAGAGCAGTGTAGTTATGTCCAAGTTTATACAGATAGCGGTGTAGATATTTCCACGTTTATAGAGATGGCGGTGTAGATATTTCCAAGTTCATACAGATGGCGGTGTAGGTATTTCCATGTTTATAGAGATGGCTGTGTAGATATTTTCATGTTTACACAGATCGCGGTGTAGATATTTCCATGTTTACACTGATAGCGGTGTAGACGTTTCCATGTTTATGCAGATAGCGGTGTAGATTTTTCCATATTTATACAGATAGCGGTGCGGATATTTCCATGTCTATGCAGATAGCGGTGTAGGTTTTTCCATGTTTATAAAGATAGCAGTGCGGATATTTCCATGTTTATACAGATAGTTGGGCAGATATTTCCATGTTTATACAGATAGCAGTGTAGATATTTCCATCTTAATACACATGGCGGTGGAGATATGTCCGTGTTTGTATAGATGGCGGTGTAGATATGTCCATGTTTGTACAGATGGCGGTGTAGATATTTCCATGTTCATACAGATGGCGGTGTAGATATTTCGAAGTTTATAGAGATAGCGCTGTAGTTATTTCCATATTTATAGAGAAATCTGTGTAGATATTTCCATGTGTATGCAGATAGCTGTGTAGATATTTCCATGTTCATGCAGATAGCGGTGCAGATATTTCCATGTTCATCCAGATGCCGGTGTAGATATATCCATATTCATACAGATGGCAGTGAAGATATTTGCATCTTCATAGAGATGGCAGTGTAGATATTTCCATGTTCACAGAGATGGCGGTGTAGGTATTTCCATGTTCATAGAGATGGCGGTGTAGATATTTTCATGCTCATACAGATGGCTGTGTAGATATTTCCATATTCATAGAGATGGTGGTGTACATATTTCCATGTTTATACAGATAGCAGTGTAGTTATTTCCATGTTTATAGAGTGTAGATATTTCCATGTTCATAGTGATGGCGGTGTAGATATTTCCATGTTTATACAGATAGCAGTGTAGTTATTTCCCGGGTTATAGAGATAGCAGTGTAGATAATTCCATTGATATACAGATAGCTGTGTAGATATTTGCATGTTCATACAGATAGCTGTGTAGATATTTCCATGTTCATACAGATAGCGGTGTAGATATTTCCATGTTCATACAGATAGTGGTGTAGATATTTCCATGTTCATACAGTTGTGAATATTTCCAAGTTTATACAGATAGCGGTGTAGATATTTCCATGTTTATACAGATTACGGTGTCGATATTTCCATGTTTATACAGATAGCGGTGTAGATATTTCCATCTTAATACATATAGCGGTGTAGATATTTCCAAGTTCATACAGATAGCGGTGTAGATATTTCCATGTTCATACAGATAGCGGTGTAGATATTTCCATGTTCATACAGATAGCGTTGTAGATAATTCCACCTTCACAGAGATGGCGGTTTAGATATTTCTATGTTCATACAGAGGGCGTTGTAGATATTTCCATGTTAATAGAGATGGCGGTGTAGATATTTCCATGTTTATACAAATGGCTGTGTAGATATTTCCATGTTTATTCAGATGGCGGTGTAGATATTTCCATGTTTATAGGGATGGCGGTGTAGATATTTCCATTTTTGTACAGATAGCGGTGTGGATATTTTCATGTTGATACACTTAGCGGTGTAGATATTTCTAAGTTGATAGAGATAGCGGTGAAGATATTTCCATGTTTATAATGACAGCGTTGTAGATATTTCCAGGATTTACAGATAGCGGTATAGATATTTCCATGTTTATACAGATGGCGGTGTAGATATTTCCATGTTTATAGAGATGGCGGTCTAGATATTTCCATTTTTATAGAGATAGTGGTGTAGTTATTTCGAAGTTAATAGAGAGAGCGGTGTAGATATTTCCGTGTTTATACAGATGGCGGTGTAGATATTTCCATGTTTATACAGATAACAGTGTAGACATTCACATGTTTATAGAGATGGCGGTCTAGATATTTTCTTTTTTATACAGACAGCGGTGTAGATATTTCCATGTTTATAGAGAAAGTGGTGAAGATATTTCCATGTTTATAGAGATAGTGGTGTAGATATTTCCAATTTTATACTTATAGCAGTGTAGTAATTTCCATGTTCATACAGATAGCGGTGTAGATACTTCCAAGTATATAGAGATGGCGGTGGAGATATTTCCATGTTCATACAGATGGCGGTGTAGATATTTACATGTTTATAGAGAGGGAGGTGTAGATATTTCCATGTTTATAAAGGTGGCGGTGTAGATATTTCCATGTTTATACAGACGGTGGTGTAGATATTACCATGTTCATCCAGATGGCTGTGTAGATATATCCATGTTCATACAGATGGCGGTGAAGACATTTCCATGTTCATACAGATGGCAGTGTAGATATATCCAAGTTCATACAAATGGTGGTGTGGATATTTCCATGTTCATAGAGATGGCGGTGTAGATATTTCCATGTTTATCCAGATGGCGGTGTAGATTTTTCCATGTTTATAGAGATGGCGGTTTAGATATTTCCATGTTCCTACAGATGGCGATGTAGATATTTCCATGTTCATACAGATGGCGGTGTAGATATTTCCAAGTTCCTACAGATGGCGGTGAAGATATTTCCATGTTCATACAGATAGCGGTGTAGATATTTCCACGTTTATAGAGATAGCGGTGTAGTTATTTCCATGTTTATAGAGAAAGCTGTGTAGATATTTCCATGTTTATGCCGTTAGCTGTGTAGATATTTCCAAGTTCATACAGATAGCGGTGTAGATATTTCCATGTTTATACAGATAGTGGTTAAAATATTTCCATGTTTACACAGATAGCGGTGTGGATATTTCCAAGTTTATACTGATCGCGGTGTAGATATTTCCATGTTTATACAGACTGCGGTGTAAATATTTCCATGTTTGTACAGATAGCGGTGTAGATATTTCCATCATAATACAGATGGCGGTGTAGTTATTTCCATGTTCATACAGATGGCGGTGCAGATATTACCATGTTCATACAGATGGTGATGTACATATTTCCATGTTTATATAGATAGCGTTGTAGTTATTTCCATGTTTATAGAGATAGTGGTGTAGATATTTCCATGTATATACAGATAGCTGTGTAGATATTTCCATGTTCCTACAGATAGCGGTGTAGCTATTTCCATGTTGATACAGATAGCGGTGTAGATATTTCCATGTTCATACAGATAGCGGTGTAGATATTTCCGTGTTCATAGAGATGGCAGTGTAGATATTTCCTTGTTCATACAAATGGCGGTTTAGATATTTCCATGTTCATAGAGATGGCGGTGTAGGTATTTCCATGTTTATACAGATAGCAGTGTAGTTATTTCCATGTTTATAGAGATAGCAGTGTAGATATTTCCATTGATATACAGATAGCTGTGTAGATATTTGCATGTTCATACAGATGGCGGTGTAGTTATTTCCATGTTCATACAGATAGCGGTGTAGATATTTCCATGTTCATACAGGTAGTGGTGTAGATATTTCCATGTTCATACAGTTAGCGGTGTAGATATTTCCATGTTCATACAGATGGCGGTGTAGATATTTACATGTTCATACAGATGGCAGTGTAGATATTTCCATCTTCGTACAGTTGGCGTTGTAGATATTTCCATGTTCATAGAGATGGTTGTGTAGATATTTACATGTTTATGCAGATAGCGGTATAGCTATTTCCATGTTTATGTAGATGGTGGTGTATATATTTCCATGTTTATGGAGATGGCAGTCTAGATATTTCCATGTTTATAGAGATAGTGGTGTAGTTATTTCCAAGTTTATAGAGACAGCGTTGAAGATATTTCCATGTTTACACAGATAGCGCTGAAGATGTTTCCATGTTTATACAGATAGCGGTGTAGATATTTCCATGTTTATACAGATAGCGGTGTAGAAACTTCCATGTTTATAGAGATAGTGGTGTAGATAATTCCAATTTTATACAGATAGCTGTGTAGATATTTCCAAGTTCATACAGATAGCGGTGTAGATATTTCCAAGTTTATAGAGATGGCAGTGTAGATATTTCCATGTTCATACAGATGGCGGTGTAGATATTTCCATGTTTACAGAGGTGGCGGTGTAGATATTTTCATGTTTACCCAGATGGCGGTGTAGATATTTCCATGTTTACTCAGATAGCGGTGTATACATTTCCATGTTTACACAGATAGCGGTGTGGATATTTCCATGTTTATGCAGATAGCGGTGTAGATATTTCCATGTTTATACAGATAGCGGTTCGGATATTTCCATGTTTATACAGATAGTTGGGCAGATATTTCCATGTTTATACAGATAGCAGTGTAGATATTTCCATCTTAATATAGATGGCCGTGTAGATATCTCCATCTTCGTACAGATGGCAGTGTAGATATTTCCATGTTCATACAGATGGCAGTGTAGATATTTCGAAGTTTATAGAGATAGCGCTGTAGTTATTTCCATATTTATAGAGAAATCTGTGTAGATATTTCCATGTATATGCAGATAGCTGTGTAGATATTTCCATGTGAAGATATTTCCATGTTCAGACAGATGGCGTTGTAGATATTTCCATGTTCATACAAATGGCGGTGTAGATATTTCCATGTTCATAGAGATGGCAGTGTAGATATTTCCATGTTCATACAAATGGCGGTGTAGATATTTCCATGTTCATAGAGACGGCGGTGTAGATATTTCCATGTTTATACAGATAGCAGTGTAGTTATTTCCATGTTTATAGAGATAGCAGTATAGATATTTCCATGTTCATCCAGATGCTGGTGTAGATATATCCATGTTCATACAGATGGCGGTGAAGATATTTCCATGTTCATACAGATGGCAGTGTAGATATTTAAATGTTCATACAAATGGCGGTGTAGATATTTCCATGTTTATACAGATAGCGGTGTAGATATTTCCATGTTTGTACAGATAGCAGTGTAGATATTTCCATGTTTGTAGAGATAGTGGTGTAGATAATTCCAATTTTATACAGATAGCAGTGTAGGTATTTCCAAGTTCATACAGATGGCGGTGTAGATATTTGCACGTTTATAGAGATGGCGGTGTATATATTTCAACGTTCATACAGATGGCGGTGTAGATATTTTCATGTTTATAGAGATGGCGGTGTAGATATTTTCATACTTACACAGATGGCGGTGTAGATATTTTCATGCTTACACTGATAACGGTGTAGACATTTCCATGTTTACAAAGATAGCGGTGTGGGTATTTCCATGTTTATGCAGATAGCGGTGTAGATATTTCCATGTTTATACAGATAGCGGTGCGGTTATTTCCATGTTTATACAGATAGTGGTGCAGATATTTCCATGTTTATACAGATAGTAGTGTAGACATTTCCATCTTAATACAGATGGCGGTGTAGATATGTCCATGTTCGTACAGATGGCGGTGTAGATATTTCCATGTTCATACAGATGGCGGTGTAGATATTTCCATGTTCATGGACATGGCGGTGTAGATATTTCCATGTTCATAGAGATGGCGGTGTAGATATTTCCATGTTTATACAGATAGCAGTGTAGTTATTTCCATGTTTATTCAGATAGCAGTGTAGATATTTCCATTAATATACAGATATCTGTGTAGATATTTGCATGTTCATACAGATAGCGGTGTAGATATTTCCATGTTGATACAGATAGCAGTGTAGATATTTCCATGTTCATACAGATGGCGGTGAAGATATTTCCATGTTCGTTCTGTTAACGGTGTAGATATTTCCATATACATACAGATGGCGGTGTAGATATATACATGTTCATACAGATGGCGGTGTAGATATTTCCATGTTCGTACAGATGGCGGTGTCGATATTTCCATATTCATAGAGATGGCAGTGCAGATATTTTTATGTTTATAGAGATAGTGGTGTAGTTTTTTCCAAGTTTATAGAGACAGCATGGTAGATATTTCCATGTTTATACACATTGCGGTGAAGATATTTCCATGTTTATACAGATAGCGGGGTAGATATTTCCATGTTTATACAGATAGTGGTGTAGATATTTCCACGTTCATAGAGATAGTGGTGTAGATAATTCCAATTTTATACAGATAGCAGTGTAGATATTTCCAAGTTCATACAGAAAGCGGTGTAGATATTTCCAGGTTTATAGGGATGGCGGTGTAGATATTTCCATGTTCATACAGATGGCAGTGTAGATATTTCCACGTTTATAGACTAGGCGTTGTAGATATTTCAATGTTTACACAGATGGCGGTGTAGATATTTCCATGTTTACACAGATAGCGGTGTAGACATTTCCATGTTTACACAGATAGCGGTGTGGATATTTCCATGTTTATGCAGATAGCGGTGTAGATATTTCGATGTTTATACAGATAGCGGTGCGGATATTTCCGTGTTTATGCAGATAGTTGGACAGATATTTCCATGTTTATACAGATAGCGGTGTAGATATTTCCATGTTCATACAGATGGCGGTGTAGATATTTCGAAGTTTATAGAGATAGCGCTGTAGTTATTTCCATATTTATAGAGAAATCTGTGTAGATATTTCCATGTATATGCACATAGCAGTGTAGATATTTCCATGTTCATGCAGATAGCAGTGTAGATATTTCCATGTTCATACAGATAGCGGTGTAGATATTTCCACGTTCATACAGTTAGCGGTGTAAATATTTCCATGTTCATACTGATGGCGGTGTAGATATTTCCATGTTCATACACATGGCGGTGTAGATATTTAAATGTTCGTATAGATGGCGGTGTAGAAATTCCCATGTTCATAGAGATGGCGGTGTAGATATTTCCATGTTTATGCAGATAGCGGTATAGATATTTCCATGTTTATAGAGATGGTGGTGTAGATATTTCCATGTTTATAGAGATGGCGGTCTAGGTATTTCCATGTTTATAGAGATAGTGGTGTAGTTTTTTCCAAGTTTATAGAGACAGCGTTGTAGATATTTCCATGTTTATACAGATAGCGGTGTAGATATTTCCATGTTCATACAGATAGCGGTGAACATATTTCCATTTTTATACAGATAGCGGTGTAGATATTTAAATGTTTATACATATAGCGGTGTAGATATTTCCATGTTTATAGAGAGAGTGGTGTAGATAATTCCAATTTTATACAGATAGCAGTGTAGATATTTCCAAGTTCATACAGATAGCGGTGTAGATATTTCCACGTTCATAGAGATGGCGGTGTAGATATTTTCATGTTTACAAAGATGGCGGTGTAGATATTTCCATGTTTACACAGAAAGCGGTGTAGACAATTCCATGTTTACACAGATAGCGGTGTAGACATTTCCATGTTTACGCTGATAGCGGTGTGGATATTTCCATGTTTATGCAGATAGCGGTGTAGATATTTCCATGTTTATACAGATAGCGGTGCGGATATTTCCATGTTTATACAGATAGTTGGGCAGATATTTCCAAGTTTATACAGATAGCGGAGAAGTTATTTCCATCTTAATACAGACGGCGGTGTAGATATCTCCATGTTCGTACAGATGGCGGTGTAGATATTTCCATGTTCATACAGATGGCGGTGTAGATATATCGAAGTTTATAGAGATAGCGCTGAAGTAATATCCAAATTTATAGAGAAATCTCTGTAGATATTTCCATGTGTATGCAGATAGATGTGTAGATATTTCCATGTTCAAGCAGATAGCGTTGTAGATATTTCCATGTTCATCCAGATACCAGTGTAGATATATCCATGTTCATACAGATGGCGGTGAAGATATTTCCATGTTCATACAGATGGCGGTGTAGATATTTCCATGTTCATACAAATGGCGGTGTAGATATTTCCATGTTCATAGAGATGGTGTTGTAGATATTTCCTTGTTCATACAAATGGCGGTGTAGATATTTCCATGTTCATTGAGATGGCGGTGTAGGTATTTCCATGTTTATACAGATAGAAGTGTAGATATTTCCATGTTTATAGAGATAGCAGTGTAGATATTTCCATTGATATATGGATAGCTGTGCAGATATTTGCATGTTCATACAGATAGCAGTGTAGTTATTTCCATGTTCATACAGATAATGGTGTAGATATTTCCATGTTCATACAGATAGCGGTGTAGATATTTCCATGTTCATACAGTTAGCGGTGTAGATATTTCCATGTTCATACAGATGGCGGTGTAGATATTTACATGTTCATACAGTTAGTGGTGTAGATATTTCCATGTTCGTACAGCTGGCGGTTTAGGTATCTCCATGTTCATAGAGATGGTGGTGTAGTTATTTCCATGTTTATGCAGATAGCGGTAAAGGTATTTCCATGTTTATACAGATGGTGGTATAGATATTTCCATGTTTATAGAGATGGCAGTCTAGATATTTCCATGTTTATAGAGATAGTGGTGTAGTTATTTCCAAGTTTATAGAGACATCGTTGAAGATATTTCCATGTTTACACAGATGGCGCTGAAGATATTTCCATGTTTATACAGATAGCGGTGTGGATATTTCCATGTTTATACAGATACCGGTTTAGATATTTCCATGTTTATAGAGATAGCGGTGTAGATATTTCCATGTTCATACAGATAGCGGTGTAGATATTTCCATGTTCCTACAGATAGCGGTGTAGCTATTTCCATGATCATACAGATAACGGTGTAGATATTTCCATGTTCATAGAGATAGCGGTGTAGATATTTCCACGTTTATAGAGATGGCGGTGTAGATATTTCCATGTTCATACAGATGGCGGTGTAGTTATTTCCATGTTTACAGAGATGGTGTTGTAGATATTTTCATGTTTACACAGATGGCGTTGTAGATATTTCCATGTTTACACTGATAGCGGTGTAGATATTTCCATGTTTACACAGATAGCGGTGTGGATATTTCCATGTTTATGCAGATAGCGTTGTAGATATTTCCATGTTTATACAGATAGCGGTGCGGTTATTTCCATGTTTATACAGATAGTGGTGCAGATATTTCCATGTTTATACAGATGGCGGTGTAGATATTTCCATCTTAATACTGATGGCGGTGTAGATATGTAAATGTTCGTACAGATGGCGGTGTAGATATTTCCATGTTCATACAGATGGCGGTGTAGATATTTCGAAGTTTATAGAGATAACGCTGTAGTTATTTCCGTATTTATAGAGAAATCTGTGTAGATATTTCCATGTATATGCAGATAGCTGTGTAGATATTTCCATGTTTATGCAGATAGCGGTGTAGATATTTCCATGTTCATACAGATGGCGGTGTAGATATATCGAAGTTTATAGAGATAGCGCTGAAGTAATATCCATATTTATAGAGAAATCTCTGTAGATATTTCCATGTATATGCAGATAGATGTGTAGATATTTCCATGTTCAAGCAGATAGCGGTGTAGATATTTCCATGTTCATCCAGATGCCGGTGTAGATATATCCATGTTCATACAGATGGCAGTGAAGATATTTGCATCTTCATAGAGATGGCAGTGTAGATATTTCCATGTTCACAGAGATGGCGGTGTAGATATTTCCATGTTCATAGAGATGGCGGTGTAGATATTTTCATGCTCATACAGATGGCTGTGTAGATATTTCCATATTCATAGAGATGGCGGTGTACATATTTCCATGTTTATACAGATAGCAGTGTAGTTATTTCCATGTTTATAGAGTGTAGATATTTCCATGTTCATAGAGATGGCGGTGTAGATATTTCCATGTTTATACAGATAGCAGTGTAGTTATTTCCCGGGTTATAGAGATAGCAGTGTAGATAATTCCATTGATATACAGATAGCTGTGTAGATATTTGCATGTTCATACAGATAGCTGTGTAGATATTTCCATGTTCATACAGATAGCGGTGTAGATATTTCCATGTTCATACAGATAGCGGTGTAGATATTTCCATGTTCATACAGTTGTGAATATTTCCAAGTTTATACAGATAGCGGTGTAGATATTTCCATGTTTGTACAGATTACGGTGTCGATATTTCCATGTTTATACAGATAGCGGTGTAGATATTTCCATCTTAATACATATAGCGGTGTAGATATTTCCAAGTTCATACAAATAGCGGTGTAGATATTTCCATGTTCATACAGATAGCGGTGTAGATATTTCCATGTTCATACAGATAGCGTTGTAGATAATTCCACCTTCACAGAGATGGCGGTTTAGAAATTTCTATGTTCATACAGAGGGCGTTGTAGATATTTCCATATTAATAGAGATGGCGGTGTAGATATTTCCATGTTTATACAAATGGCTGTGTAGATATTTCCATGTTTATTCAGATGGCGGTGTAGATATTTCCATGTTTATAGGGATGGCGGTGTAGACATTTCCATTTTTGTACAGATAGCGGTGTGGATATTTTCATGTTGATACACTTAGCGGTGTAGATATTTCTAAGTTGATAGAGATAGCGGTGAAGATATTTCCATGTTTATAATGACAGCGTTGTAGATATTTCCAGGATTTACAGATAGCGGTATAGATATTTCCATGTTTATACAGATGGCGGTGTAGATATTTCCATGTTTATAGAGATGGCGGTCTAGATATTTCCATTTTTATAGAGATAGTGGTGTAGTTATTTCCAAGTTAATAGAGAGAGCGGTGTAGATATTTCCGTGTTTATACAGATAGCGGTGTAGATATTTCCATGTTTATACAGATAACAGTGTAGACATTTACATGTTTATAGAGATGGCGGTCTAGATATTTTCTTTTTTATACAGATAGCGGTGTAGATATTTCCATGTTTATAGAGAAAGTGGTGAAGATATTTCAATGTTTATAGAGATAGTGGTGTAGATATTTCCAATTTTATACTTATAGCAGTGTAGTAATTTCCATGTTCATACAGATAGCGGTGTAGATACTTCCAAGTTTATAGAGACGGCGGTGGAGATATTTCCATGTTCATACAGATGGCGGTGTAGATATTTACATGTTTATATAGAGGGAGGTGTAGATATTTCCATGTTTATAAAGGTGGCGGTGTAGATATTTCCATGTTTATACAGACGGTGGTGTAGATATTACCATGTTCATCCAGATGGCTGTGTAGATATATCCATGTTCATACAGATGGCGGTGAAGACATATCCATGTTCATACAGATGGCAGTGTAGATATATCCAAGTTCATACAAATGGTGGTGTGGATATTTCCATGTTCATAGAGATGGCGGTGTAGGTATTTCCATGTTTATCCAGATGGCGGTTTAGATTTTTCCATGTTTATAGAGATGGCGGTTTAGATATTTCCATGTTCCTACAGATGGCGATGTAGATATTTCCATGTTCATACAGATGGCAGTGTAGATATTTCCAAGTTCCTACAGATGGCGGTGAAGATATTTCCATGTTCATACAGATAGCGGTGTAGATATTTCCACGTTTATAGAGATAGCGGTGTAGTTATTTCCATGTTTATAGAGAAAGCTGTGTAGATATTTCCATGTATATGCCGTTAGCTGTGTAGATATTTCCAAGTTCATACAGATAGCGGTGTAGATATTTCCATGTTTATACAGATAGTGGTTAAAATATTTCCATGTTTACACAGATAGCGGTGTGGATATTTCCAAGTTTATACTGATCGCGGTGTAGATATTTCCATGTTTATACAGACTGCGGTGTAAATATTTCCATGTTTGTACAGATAGCGGTGTAGATATTTCCATCATAATACAGATGGCGGTGTAGTTATTTCCATGTTCATACAGATGGCGGTGCAGATATTACCATGTTCATACAGATGGTGATGTACATATTTCCATGTTTATAGAGATAGCGTTGTAGTTATTTCCATGTTTATAGAGATAGCGGTGCAGATATTTCCATGTATATACAGATAGCTGTGTAGATATTTCCATGTTCCTACAGATAGCGGTGTAGCTATTTCCATGTTGATACAGATAGCGGTGTAGATATTTCCATGTTCATACAGATAGCGGTGTAGATATTTCCATGTTCATAGAGATGGCAGTGTAGATATTTCCTTGTTCATACAAATGGCGGTGTAGATATTTCCATGTTCATAGAGATGGCGGTGTAGGTATTTCCATGTTTATACAGATAGCAGTGTAGATATTTCCATGTTTATAGAGATAGCAGTGTAGATATTTCCATTGATATACAGATAGCTGTGTAGATATTTGCATGTTCATACAGATAGCGGAGTAGGTATTTCCATGTTCATACAGATAGCAGTGTAGATATTTCCATGTTCATACAGATAGCGGTGTAGTTATTTCCATGTTCATACAGATAGCGGTGTAGATATTTCCATGTTCATACAGGTAGTGGTGTAGATATTTCCATGTTCATACAGTTAGCGGTGTAGATAATTCCATGTTCATACAGATGGCGGTGTAGATATTTACATGTTCATACAGATGGCAGTGTAGATATTTCCATCTTCGTACAGTTGGCGTTGTAGATATTTCCATGTTCATAGAGATGGTGGTGTAGATATTTCCATGTTTATGCAGATAGCGGTATAGCTATTTCCATGTTTATGTAGATGGTGGTGTATATATTTCCATGTTTATAGAGATGGCAGTCTAGATATTTCCATGTTTATAGAGATAGTGGTGTAGTTATTTCCAAGTTTATAGAGACAGCGTTGAAGATATTTCCATGTTTACACAGATAGCGCTGAAGATGTTTCCATGTTTATACAGATAGCGGTGTAGATATTTCCATGTTTATACAGATAGCGGTGTAGAAATTTCCATGTTTATAGAGATAGTGGTGTAGATAATTCCAATTTTATACAGATAGCTGTGTAGATATTTCCAAGTTCATACAGATAGCGGTGTAGATATTTCCAAGTTTATAGAGATGGCGGTGTAGATATTTCCATGTTCATACAGATGGCGGTGTAGATATTTCCATGTTTACAGAGGTGGCGGTGTAGATATTTTCATGTTTACCCAGATGGCGGTGTAGATATTTCCATGTTTACTCAGATAGCGGTGTAGACATTTCCATGTTTACACAGATAGCGGTGTGGATATTTCCATGTTTATGCAGATAGCGGTGTAGATATTTCCATGTTTATACAGATAGCGGTTCGGATATTTCCATGTTTATACAGATAGTTGGGCAGATATTTCCATGTTTATACAGATAGCAGTGTAGATATTTCCATCTTAATATAGATGGCCGTGTAGATATCTCCATCTTCGTACAGATGGCAGTGTAGATATTTCCATGTTCATACAGATGGCAGTGTAGATATTTCGAAGTTTATAGAGATAGCGCTGTAGTTATTTCCATATTTATAGAGAAATCTGTGTAGATATTTCCATGTATATGCAGATAGCTGTGTAGATATTTCCATGTGAAGATATTTCCATGTTCAGACAGATGGCGTTGTAGATATTTCCATGTTCATACAAATGGCGGTGTAGATATTTCCATGTTCATAGAGATGGCAGTGTAGATATTTCCATGTTCATACAAATGGCGGTGTAGATATTTCCATGTTCATAGAGATGGCGGTGTAGATATTTCCATGTTTATACAGATAGCAGTGTAGTTATTTCCATGTTTATAGAGATAGCAGTGTAGATATTTCCATGTTCATCCAGATGCTGGTGTAGATATATCCATGTTCATACAGATGGCGGTGAAGATATTTCCATGTTCATTCAGATGGCAGTGTAGATATTTAAATGTTCATACAAATGGCGGTGTAGATATTTCCATGTTTATACAGATAGCGGTGTAGATATTTCCATGTTTGTAGAGATAGCAGTGTAGATATTTCCATGTTTGTAGAGATAGTGGTGTAGATAATTCCAATTTTATACAGATAGCAGTGTAGGTATTTCCAAGTTCATACAGATGGCGGTGTAGATATTTGCACGTTTATAGAGATGGCGGTGTATATATTTCCACGTTCATACAGATGGCGGTGTAGATATTTTCATGTTTATAGAGATGGCGGTGTAGATATTTTCATACTTACACAGATGGCGGTGTAGATATTTTCATGCTTACACTGATAACGGTGTAGACATTTCCATGTTTACAAAAATAGCGGTGTGGGTATTTCCATGTTTATGCAGATAGCGGTGTAGATATTTCCATGTTTATACAGAGAGCGGTGCGGTTATTTCCATGTTTATAAAGATAGTGGTGCAGATATTTCCATGTTTATACAGATAGTAGTGTAGACATTTCCATCTTAATACAGATGGCGGTGTAGATATGTCCATGTTCGTACAGATGGCGGTGTAGATATTTCCATGTTCATACAGATGGCGGTGTAGATATTTCCATGTTCATAGACATGGCGGTGTAGATATTTCCATGTTCATAGAGATGGCGGTGTAGATATTTCCATGTTTATACAGATAGCAGTGTAGTTATTTCCATGTTTATAGAGATAGCAGTGTAGATATTTCCATTAATATACAGATATCTTTGTAGATATTTGCATGTTCATACAGATAGCGGTGTAGATATTTCCATGTTGATACAGATAGCAGTGTAGATATTTCCATGTTCATACAGATGGCGGTGAAGATATTTCCATGTTCGTTCAGTTAACGGTGTAGATATTTCCATATACATACAGATGGCGGTGTAGATATTTACATGTTCATACAGATGGCGGTGTAGATATTTCCATGTTCGTACAGATGGCGGTGTCGATATTTCCATATTCATAGAGATGGCAGTGCAGATATTTTTATGTTTATAGAGATAGTGGTGTAGTTTTTTCCAAGTTTATAGAGACAGCATGGTAGATATTTCCATGTTTATACACATTGCGGTGAAGATATTTCCATGTTTATACAGATAGCGGGGTAGATATTTATATGTTTATACAGATAGTGGTGTAGATATTTCCACGTTTATAGAGATAGTGGTGTAGATAATTCCAATTTTATACAGATAGCAGTGTAGATATTTCCAAGTTCATACAGAAAGCGGTGTAGATATTTCCAGGTTTATAGGGATGGCGGTGTAGATATTTCCATGTTCATACAGATGGCAGTGTAGATATTTCCACGTTTATAGACTAGGCGTTGTAGATATTTCAATGTTTACACAGATGGCGGTGTAGATATTTCCATGTTTACACAGATAGCGGTGTAGACATTTCCATGTTTACACAGATAGCGGTGTGGATATTTCCATGTTTATGCAGATAGCGGTGTAGATATTTCCATGTTTATACAGATAGCGGTGCGGATATTTCCGTGTTTATGCAGATAGTTGGACAGATATTTCCATGTTTATACAGATAGCGGTGTAGATATTTCCATGTTCATACAGATGGCGGTGTAGATATTTCGAAGTTTATAGAGATATCGCTGTAGTTATTTCCATATTTATAGAGAAATCTGTGTAGATATTTCCATGTATATGCACATAGCTGTGTAGGTATTTCCATGTTCATGCAGATAGCAGTGTAGATATTTCCATGTTCATACAGATAGCGGTGTAGATATTTCCATGTTCATACAGTTAGCGGTGTAAATATTTCCATGTTCATACTGATGGCGGTGGAGATATTTCCATGTTCATACAGATGGCGGTGTAGATATTTAAATGTTCGTATAGATGGCGGTGTAGAAATTCCCATGATCATAGAGATGGCGGTGTAGATATTTCCATGTTTATGCAGATAGCGGTATAGATTTTTCCATGTTTATAGAGATGGTGGTGTAGATATTTCCATATTTATAGAGATGGTGGTCTAGGTATTTCCATGTTTATAGAGATAGTGGTGTAGTTTTTTCCAAGTTTATAGAGACAGCGTTGTAGATATTTCCATGTTTATACAGATAGCGGTGTAGATATTTCCATGTTCATACAGATAGCGGTGAACATATTTCCATTTTTATACAGATAGCGGTGTAGATATTTAAATGTTTATACATATAGCGGTGTAGATATTTCCATGTTTATAGAGAGAGTGGTGTAGATAATTCCAATTTTATACAGATAGCAGTGTAGATATTTTCAAGTTCATACAGATAGCGGTGTAGATATTTCCACGTTCATAGAGATGGCGGTGTAGATATTTTCATGTTTACAAAGATGGCGGTGTAGATATTTCCATGTTTACACAGAAAGCGGTGTAGACAATTCCATGTTTACACAGATAGCGGTGTAGACATTTCCATGTTTACGCTGATAGCGGTGTGGATATTTCCATGTTTATGCAGATAGCGGTGTAGATATTTCCATGTTTATACAGATAGCGGTGCGGATATTTCCATGTTTATACAGATAGTTGGGCAGATATTTCCAAGTTTATACAGATAGCGGAGAAGTTATTTCCATCTTAATACAGACGGCGGTGTTGATATCTCCATGTTCGTACAGATGGCGGTGTAGATATTTCCATGTTCATACAGATGGCGGTGTAGATATATCGAAGTTTATAGAGATAGCGCTGAAGTAATATCCAAATTTATAGAGAAATCTCTGTAGATATTTCCATGTGTATGCAGATAGATGTGTAGATATTTAGATGTTCAAGCAGATAGCGGTGTAGATATTTCCATGTTCATCCAGATGCCAGTGTAGATATATCCATGTTCATACAGATGTCGGTGAAGATATTTCCATGTTCATACAGATGGCGGCGTAGATATTTCCATGTTCATACAGATGGCGGTGTAGATATTTCCATGTTCATAGAGATGGTGGTGTAGATATTTCCTTGTTCATACAGATGGCGGTGTAGGTATTTCCATGTTCATAGAGATGGTGGTGTAGATATTTCCTTGTTCATACAAATGGTGGTGTAGATATTTCCATGTTCATTGAGATGGCGGTGTAGGTATTTCCATGTTTATACAGATAGCAGTATAGATATTTCCATGTTTATAGAGATAGCAGTGTAGATATTTCCATTGATATATGGATAGCTGTGCAGATATTTGCATGTTCATACAGATAGCAGTGTAGTTATTTCCATGTTCATACAGATAATGGTGTAGATATTTCCATGTTCATACAGTTAGCGGTGTAGATATTTCCATTTTCATACAGATGGCGGTGTAGATATTTACATGTTCATACAGTTAGTGGTGTAGATATTTCCATGTTCGTACAGCTGGCGGTTTAGGTATCTCCATGTTCATAGAGATGGTGGTGTAGTTATTTCCATGTTTATGCAGATAGCAGTAAAGGTATTTCCATGTTTATACAGATGGTGGTATAGATATTTCCATGTTTATAGAGATGGCAGTCTAGATATTTCCATGTTTATAGAGATAGTGGTGTAGTTATTTCCAAGTTTATAGAGACATCGTTGAAGATATTTCCATGTTTACACAGATAGCGCTGAAGATATTTCCATGTTTATACAGATAGCGGTGTGGATATTTCCATGTTTATACAGATACCGGTTTAGATATTTCCATGTTTATAGAGATAGCGGTGTAGATATTTCCATGTTCATACAGATAGCGGTGTAGATATTTCCATGTTCCTACAGATAGCGGTGTAGCTATTTCCATGATCATACAGATAACGGTGTAGATATTTCCATGTTCATAGAGATAGCGGTGTAGATATTTCCACGTTTATACATATGGCGGTGTAGATACTTCCATGTTCATACAGATGGCGGTGTAGGTATTTCCATGTTTACAGAGATGGTGGTGTAGATATTTTCATGTTTACACAGATGGCGGTGTAGATATTTCCATGTTTACACTGATAGCAGTGTAGATATTTCCATGTTTACACAGATAGCGGTGTGGATATTTCCATGTTTATGCAGATAGCGGTGTAGATATTTCCATGTTTATACAGATGGCGGTGTAGACATTTCCATCTTAATACTGATGGCGGTGTAGATATGTAAATGTTCGTACAGATGGCGGTGTAGATATTTCCATGTTCATACAGATGGCGGTGTAGAGATTTCCATGTTCATACAGATAGCTGTGTAGATATTTCCATGTTCATACAGATGGCGGTGTAGATACTTCCATGTTCATACAGATGGCGGTGTAGATATTTCGAAGTTTATAGAGATAGCGCTGTAGTTATTTCCATATTTATAGAGAAATCTGTGTAGATATATCCATGTATATGTAGATAGCTGTGTAGATATTTCCATGTTCATGCAGATAGCGGCGTAGATATTTCCATGTTCATACAGATAGCTGTGTAGATATTTCCATGTTCATACAGATGGCGGTGTAGATATTTCCATGTTCATACAGATGGCGGTGTAGATATTTCCATGTTCATACAAATGGCGGTGAAGATAATTCCACGTTCATAGGGATGACGGTGTAGATATTTCCATGTTCATACAAATGGTGGTGTAGATATTTCCATGTTCATAGAGATGGCGGTGTAGATATTTCCATGTTTGTACAGATAGCAGTGTAGTTATTTCCGTGTTTATAGAGATAGCAGTGTAGATATTTCCATTGATATACAGATAGCTGTGTAGATATTTGCATGCTCATACAGATAGCGGTGTAGATATTTAAATGTTCATACAGATAGCGGTGTATATATTTCCATGTTCATACAGATAGCGGTGCAGTTATTTCCATGTTCATACAGATAGCGGTGGAGATATTTCCATGTTAATACAGTTAGCAGTGTAGATATTTCCATGTTCATACAGATGGCGGTGTAGATATTTCCATGTTCGTACAGATGGCGGTGTAGATATTTCCATGTTCATAGAGATGGCGGCGTAGATATTTCCATGTTTATGCAGATAGCGGTATAGATATTTCCATGTTTATACAGATGGTGGTGTAGATATTTCCATGTTTATAGAGATGGCGGTGTAGATATTTCCATGCTTATAGAGATAGGGGTGTAGTTATTTCCAAGCTTATAGAGACGGCGTTGTAGATATTTCCATGTTTATACAGATAGCGGTGCGGATATTTCCATGTTTATACAGATAGTTGGGCAGATATTTCCATGTTTATACAGATAGCGGTGTATATATTTCCACCTTAATACAGATGGCGGTGTAGATATGTCCATGTTCGTACAGATTGCGTTGTAGATATTTCCATGTTCTTAAAGATGGCGGTGTAGATATTTCGAAGTTTATAGAGATAGCGCGGTAGTTATTTCCATATTTATAGAGAAATCTGTGTAGATATTTCCATGTATATGCAGATAGGTGTGTAGATATTTCGATGTTCATGCAGATAGCAGTGTAGATATTTCCATGTTCATCCAGATGCCTTTGTAGATATATCCATGTTCATACAGATGGCGGTGAAGATATTTCCATGTTCATACAGATGGCGGTGTAGATATTTCCATGTTCATACAAACGGCGGTGTAGATATTTCCTTCTTCATAGAGATGGCGGTGTAGATATTTCCATGTTCATACAAATGTCGGTGTAGATATTTCCATGTTCATAGTGATGGCTGTGTAGATATTTCCATGTTTATACAGATAGCAGTGTAGTTATTTCCCTGGTTATAGAGATAGCAGTGTAGATAATTCCATTGATATACAGATAGCTGTGTAGATATTTGCATGTTCATACAGATAGCTGTGTAGATATTTCCATGTTCATACAGATAGCGGTGTAGATATTTCCATGTTCATACAGATAGCGGTGTAGATATTTCCATGTTCATACAGATAGCGGTGTAGATATTTCCATGTTCATACAGATAGCGGTGTAGATATTTCCATGTTCATACAGTTAGCGGTGTAGATATTTCCATGTTCATACAGATGGCGGTGTAGATAATTACATGTTCATAGTGATGGCAGTGTAGATATTTCCATGTTCGTACGGATGGCAGTGTAGATATTTCCATGTTCGTACGGATGGCAGTGTAGATATTTCCATGTTCATACAGGTGGCGGTTTAGGTATTTCCATGTTTATACAGATAGCAGTGTAGTTATTTCCATGTTTATAGAGATAGCAGTGTAGATATTTCCATTGATATACAGATAGCTGTGTAGATATTTGCATGCTCATACAGATAGCGGTGTAGATATTTGCATGTTCATACAGTTAGCGGTATAGATATTTCCATGTTTATACAGATGGTGGTGTAGATATTTGCATGTTTATAGAGATGGCGGTCCAGTTATTTCCATGTTTATAGAGATAGTGGTGTAGATATTTCGAAGTTTATAGAGACAGCGTTGTAGATATTTCCATGTTTATACAGATAGCGGTGAAGATATTTCCATGTTTATGCAGATAGCGGTGTAGATATTTTCATGTTTATACAGATAACAGTGTAGATATTTCCATGTTTATAGAGATAGTGGTGTAGATAATTTCAATTTTATACAGATAGCAGTGTAGATATTTCCAAGTTCATACAGAGAGCGGTGAAGATATTTCCAAGTTTATAGAGATGGCGGTGTACATATTTCAATATTCATACAGACGGCGGTGTAGATATTTCCATGTTTATAGAGATGGCGGTGTAGTTATTTCCATGTTTACACAGATGGCGGTGTAGGTATTTCCATGTTTACACAGATAGCGGTGTAGACATTTCCATGTTTACACAGATAGCGGTGTGGATATTTCCATGTTTATGCAGATAGCGGTGTAGATATTTCCATGTTTATACAGATAGCGGTGCGGATATTTCCATGTTTATACAGATAGTTGGGCAGTTATTTCCATGTTTATACAGATTGCGGTGTAGATATTTCCATCTTAATACAGATGGCGGTGTAGATATGTCCATGATCATACAGATGGCGGTGTACATATTTCCATGTTCATTCAGATGGCGTTGTAGATATTTCGAAGTTTATAGAGATAGCGCTGTAGTTATTTCCATATTTATAGAGAAATCTGTGTAGGTATTTCCATGTATATGGAGATAGCTGTGTAGATATTTCCATGTTCATGCAGATAGTGGTGTACATATTTCCATGTTCATCCAGAAGCCGGTGTAGATATATCCATGCTCATACAGATGGCGGTGAAGATATTTCCATGTTCATACAGATGGCGGTGTAGATATTTCCATGTTCATACAAATGGCGGTGTAGATATTTCCATGTTCATAGAGATGGCAGTGTAGATATTTCCATGTTCATACAAATGGCGTTGTAGATATTTCCATGTTCATAGA
The DNA here is from genome assembly GCF_029281585.2 of Gorilla gorilla gorilla. Lineage (NCBI taxonomy): Eukaryota > Metazoa > Chordata > Mammalia > Primates > Hominidae > Gorilla > Gorilla gorilla. The sequence continues at coordinate 7,284,175 of NC_073239.2, read as the reverse complement.
GATGGCGGTGTAGATATTTCCAAGTTTATACAGATAGCAGTGTAGATATTTCCATGTTTATAGAGATAGCAGTGTAGATATTTCCATGTTCATACAGATAGCAGTGTAGATATTTCCATGTTCACACGGATAGCGGTGTAGATATTTCCATGTTCATACAGTTAGCTGTGTAGATATTTCCATGTTCATACAGATGGCGGTGTAGATATTTACATGTTCATACAGATGGCGGTGTAGATATTTCCATGTGCGTACGGATGGCATTGTAGATATTTCCATGTTCATACAGGTGGCGGTGTAGATATTTCCATGTTTATACAGATAGCAGTGTAGTTGTTTCCATGTTTATAGAGATAGCAGTGTAGATATTTCCATTAATATACAGATAGCTGTGTAGATATTTACATGTTCATACAGATGGCGGTGTAGATATTTCCATGTTCGTACGGATGGCAGTGTAGATATTTCCGTGTTCGTACAGGTGGCGGTGTAGATATTTCCATGTTTATACAGATAGCAGTGTAGTTATTTCCATGTTTATAGAGATAGCAATGTAGATATTTCCATTGATATACATATAGTTGTGTAGATATTTGCATGTTCATACAGATAGCGGTGTAGATATTTCCATGTTCATACAGATAGAGGTGTAGATATTTCAGTGTTCATACAGATAGCGGTGTAGATATTTCCATGTTCATACAGATAACGGTGCAGAAATTTCCATGTTCATACAGATGGCGGTGTAGATATTTCCATGTTCATACAGTTAGCGGTGTAGATATTTCCATGTTCATACAGATGGCTGTGTAGATATTTACATGTTCATACAGATGGCGTTGTAGTTATTTCCATGTTCGTACAGATGGCGGTGTAGATATTTCCATGTTCATAGACATGGCGGTGTACATATTTCCATGTTTATGCAGATAGCGGTATAGATATTTCCATGTTTATACAGATGGTGGTGTAGATATTTCCATGTTTATACAGATGGCGGTCTAAATATTTCCATGTTTATAGAGATAGTGGTGTAGTTATTTCCAAGTTTATAGAGACAGCGTTGTAGATATTTACATGTTTATACAGATAGCAGTGAAGATATTTCCATGTTTATACAGATAGCGGTGTAGATATTTCCTTGTTTATACAGACAGCAGTGTAGATATTTCCATGTTTATAGAGATAGTGGTGTAGATAATTTCAATTTTATACAGATAGCAGTTTAGATAATTACAAGTTCATACAGATAGCGGTGTAGATATTTCCACGTTTATAGAGATGGTGGCATAGATATTTCCATGTTCATACAGATGGCGGTGTAGATATTTCCATGTTTTTAGAGATGGCAGTGTAGATATTTTCATGTTTACACAGATGGCGGTTGAGATATTTCCATGTTTACATAGATAGCGGTGTAGACATTTCCATGTTTACACAGATAGCGG